>NC_053128.1:5163557-5276057 GCF_010015445.1 Perca fluviatilis
TGAGTTTCTTTGGTTATGTTATTGTGTTAATTATAAGTGTTTTGTTTCTTTTGAGTTTATAGCAAAGTCTTTTTCTTTTGAAAACACACACAATTAAAGGGGTTCACTCCACAAGAAAGAATATCAAAAATCAATATGAACAAATTTATAAAGAAACAAATTTAACACAATACAGATACAATATAAAGGCCAGAACCAGTATAGGTTCCCACAGGCCGTACAGAACAAGAATTCAAAAGAAAAAGACTTTGCTATAAACTCAAAAGAAACAAAACACTTATAATTAACACAATAACATAACCAAAGAAACTCAATGTTTAAATAGAAAACTCACTGAAGGAAAGAAAAAAATATAACTAAAACTTTTAACTAAATTGAAAAAATGGAAAGAAAGTAAAGAAAGAAACAACAAAATCAACCAAATTAATGTAGGGAGCCAAACCCCTCAGCTACATACATTCATATAAAAACAGGCCCAGTAGCCCTAAAGGCAACACAGGCGTGCAGCAATAGTTACGATACTCAGGATTTTTAAAGAATTTTTAAGGTCTCAACCTTAGATAGTCTTTTTTTGTATACAAAATGTAGTCAGTCAATCAACCAAGTTATTCAGCCAATACACTTACTTTACATTTCATCTGACATGCATTATGAAATTTAATTAGGAAATGAAAATATCCAGGTGAAATAAAATATATTCCAGACTTTTCAAGGGCCCTCTCTCCCTTTGGGCCCTGGTAATCAGTATTGGTTTTACCCCCAGTCCCCTGGTACAGTCACATAATTCTATGGGTAGAGAGTTCCAGAGGAAGGAGGCTGCGATAGGAAGGTTCTGTCAACACAAGTATGGTGCATGGTCCTCAGTGGTAGGGAGAGGAGGTTTATGTCAGAAGAGCGGGGGATTGTGGCGGTGGAGCAGTTGTATGAGGTAGGAAGCAGTCTGGTTATGGAGGGCTTTGTGAGTAGGGAGGAGGACTTTAAACTGGATGCGTTGGGGAACAAGGAGCCAGTGTATATTCTTGAGAACGGGGGTGATGTGGTTGCGGAAGCGGATGTGGGTTAGATGATGGGCAGAAGAGTTATGGATGTACTGAAGTTTATTTATTTTTTCATTTATGATTTATTTATATGTTTTTAAATACAAAACAGTCTGTAAGCCCTTACATGTGTGAGGAAAATGAAAATAAATTGTTGCAAAGTGATGGTATGTGTAGATACAGTAATGAAACCACAAAGAAACCTAAGAATAGAAAATAATTTTTTTTAAATGACTAATGTATTTATATATATATATATATATATATATATATATAATTCTTTTATATATATATATATATATATATATATATTTAAAAAAATCACAGCAGTGACAAGATGATGAAAACGATCTAGAAAACTAATCAAAGCAAATTATTTAAATATGGACAGTCACAAAGTCACGTACTAAACACAATGAGTGCTACTAATGAAACTTGGAACAAAGTAAACAGGTTTAGACTAGAGGGTTTATGATGTTGACACAGTGTCAGGGGTGCACCGCTCATGGGGACAATATCTAGCCGCAGGGACCTGACATGTTCTAAAAGAGGTAGGCAGATTTTAGAAAATGTAATAGTGGAGCCACGAAGAAAGTGTTTTCTTTTCTCTACTTTCATTAAATAAAGGGCATCCTTTATCCAGTGAGTGTGGGAGGGAGGATGGGGACTCTTACACTGCATAAGGATCAAACGCCTTACTAATAGTGTAAAAAAAGCAACAAATTCTGCCTGATAGGATGGTAGTGGGTGGTCTGTTGGCAGGACACCAAACATGCCGATCAAGGGTGACGGGTGGATATAAACGGATGTGATGGTTGAAAGTGAGTCAAATACAGAATTTCCAGAACACTGACAGAGCAGGAAAGACCAAAGCATGTGGGTCAGATCGGCTGGTCCTTGGTGACATTTATCACAATTTGGATCAATGTCAGGGTAGATGTGAGCCAGTTTACTTTTGGACCAGTGGACTTTATGAACTATTTTACACTGTATGACTCCATGAGGGACACAAATAGATGATGTGCAGACACGTTTCAAAATTGAATGCCAAACCTTGGTTTCCACTATACCACTATGTCGAGATCCCCTGACCAAATAGTATGGAGATCGTCAGAGAGAGCCTGGCATGCGAAAAAAGTGTCATATAGTTTTGAAATGGTACCTTTATGGTGAGGATTAATACTGAAAATGGTGTAAACCAAAGTAGAAGGTGGGACAGGTGGGAAGCCAGGAAATATATTTTATTAAATTAAATCTCTGACTTGTACCTGAAAAAGTGGGTGTTTGGCAAATTATATACACAGGTCAGCTGGTCAAAGGATGCAAAAATTCCATCAATGTAAAGTTGCTTCATAGAGACAATCCCGTGATCTGCCCAGATTGCAAACATCCTCATTATCTCTCTGCAAGGCAGAACATGCATCCTCTAGACCAGGGGTCGGCAACCTTTTTGATATGAAGTGCCCTTTTCAAAATTTCTTGTTTATTAGTGTGCCATGTTAACATTACGTTTTATTATGACATCACATCAAAATGTAATATCCAAGGAATCTGTAATTTTATTCCATAGCAACATTTGATTACATTTATTTCTCATAATCAGGACCTTGTAATTATTATTATTATTGTATATTATTATTATTATGATTATGGAAACATGGTTTTAGTATGCAGTCCTGATTGGTGGAAAATGGGCTGACAAAAATATCACTGTCAAAGAGCCTGAAGCGAAAGCCCAGCTTTAATAATGAATGGACTGATAATGAAACGATGCTGTGGCAAAATAATTATAACACAACCAGCATCATTATCGAGAATGAAGAACACGAACATAACGATTGCGTCATTCACGTGCATATTAAGTAGCCACATGTATTTGTTTTGTACGGTGGCCGGGAAGTGCAATGCAACATTACAAAGAATGAAACACTTTTACAAAGCTCAAGACAAATTTACATTTTGGAAAACAAATTTACATTTTAGAAAACAAATTAACATTTTGGAAAACAAAATAACATTTTAAAAACAAATTTACATTTTGGAAAACAAAATAACATTTTAGAAAACAAATTTACATTTTAGAAAACAAATTTACATTTTAGAAAACAAATTTACATTTTAGAAAACAACTTTACATTTTGGAAAACAAAATAACATTTTAGAAAACAAATTTACATTTTAGAAAACAAATTAACAAGATGCAAAACACTTTTACAAGTCCCGAAACAAATTTACAAATGACAGATTCTTCACGGAAAGGGAATGTACCACATACCGGAAGTGATGAGGTGTTGCGGGTGTTGCTGGTGAGCGCAGTCAATTTGTGTTGTTGTGAGTATATGGCGTGAATGAAGTTTATGGTGACTTTACGTGTGGTCGGTGTTTTGAGTTTTTAAAGGACGCGGACCTGACAGAAACATTGGAAAAACGGGGAACGTATCGACAGCCGCGGCCGGATCGAAGCTACAGCGGGGGGGCAGCTGAGTCCGTCTGCAGCTGCAGGACCTGGAGCTCACTGCCCATTCCTGGGAGCCAAAATGACACCACGCAGCTGGAGACCCAGGCCGTATTGCTGGGCCCGCTGGAGGGAAGGGAAGCCCGGGAGAATCAGATCCAGGACTGAGCGGAGCGGACTGTCACAGCCTGCTGAAGTTTAAATCACAGGTTTCCTAAAGGGAGTCTGGCGGGACTCGGACTGTGGATGACGAAACATGACTTTAAGTCTCGTTAAATGAATAACTACATGCAGAAATAAATGAATCATTAGTGGGGGAGTGAGCCTGGACATTTCAGTCTGTTTAAACTTCACTTTGAAGCAGAACCTCTTAGTTCAGAAGGGTGAAGTTTCCGTTTGTACTCATATCTGTGAACAGATTATAATAAATATTCTTTGTATTAACACCTTAATTAGTCTCTTTGTCTTTTGTTTAAAAAAACTACAACATCGCATGAGATTTTGACGATTTACAGTGATTTTATTTCCGTTAGACCTTTGCCTACATTTTACGCTGATGCATTAAAGACGGCGGCCCATAGACAGTATATAAGGGAGTGCCTTCCCTGTTCCAAGATGGCGGCTCTATTGGGCGATTCGATCCATAACTGCCATAGTCAAAGGCCAACATGTATACAACACCTCATCACTTCCGGTATGTGGTACATTCCCTTTCCGTGAAGAATCTGTCATTTGTAAATTTGTTTCAGGACTGGTAAAAGTGTTTTGCATCTTGTTAACTTGTTTTCTAAAATGTAAATTTGTTTTCCAAAATGTAAATTTGTTTTCTAAAATGTAAATTTGTTTTCCAAAATGTTAATTTGTTTTCTAAAATGTAAATTTGTTTTCCAAAATGTTATTTTGTTTTCTAAAATGTAAATTTGTTTTCCAAAATGTAAATTTGTTTTCCAAAATGTAAATTTGTTTTCTAAAATGTAAATTTGTTTTATAAAATGTTAATTTGTTTTCCAAAATGTAAATTTGTTTTCTAAAATGTAAATTTGTTTTCCAAAATGTTATTTTGTTTTCTAAAATGTAAATTTGTTTTCCAAAATGTAAATTTGTTTTCCAAAATGTAAATTTGTTTTCTAAAATGTAAATTTGTTTTATAAAATGTTAATTTGTTTTCCAAAATGTAAATTTGTTTTCTAAAATGTAAATTTGTTTTCCAAAATGTAAATTTGTTTTCCAAAATGTAAATTTGTCTCAAGCTTTGTAAAAGTGTTTCATTCTTTGTAATGTTGCATTGCACTTCCCGGCCACCGTAGTTTTGGTCTTAAAATGCATCCATATTTACTGCTCCAGTGGAGAGGATGGTTTCTTCAGACAGCTTAAGTTTATAAGAATTTGTCCAAATTTCAAGATTCCCTGCAAACTAAGAAACAGACTACAAACCAACAGCTTTTGTTTTAGCTTGTTTTGTAAAAATGTGCTATTTGCAGAGTATAGAGCTGTGTTTGCGTAAAACAGCACGGTGGACTGAGCAGACAGAGCAGATTGAAATATCGCTTTCTACATGTTTATGCCGATCTACACAGGTGAGTGCATTGATACGTATTGGCTTTTAACTCACGAAGGTTTAATTGTAACTCCTTACAGTAACACGACTAGCGTTAGTTCATCTGCCCCAGCGGCCGTTGGTAATCCTCTTTGTATTGTTCCCGGTCAGAGATATGAGTCAATCAGACTACCGTAAATAACAGGTCGCGCACAGGCGCCGATTGATGTTTTCCTCCGTGGGTGCTCACACGCGCACACCCTTTCAAAAAAAAAAAAAAAAGTTGTCAAAAATGTTTGCATTTCAGAACCTTAGGAAATGGACAGCGGCACACACGAACACACACGCCATACTAAAGCCGTAAACTCAGGACAGCGCCACTTCTCACAGATACAGATAGGATTGGAGATGAGAAGTTTAATCAGCTTCGTGGGAAATTATAAATCAATGCCACCGCCATGACCAATCACACTATGACAGACGCTCCACTTAGCACCACCTGCAATGTTTAATATTAAATTAATGTAAAAATGAACTGGCAGTCTGGCACACGTGGGTGCTCAGTATTTTCCGTGGGTGCTCGAGCACCCACGGTATCGGCACCTATGAGGTCGCGCAACTGTGAACGTTGTAATTTGGCATGCGGATGAGAGAGTGCTTCAGCATTTCAACAATGATTTCAACACACCAATAACTCTCTTGCACACATATTGCCAGTGTGCCATTGGTTAAGGTCCCGCGTGCCCATGGTGGCACGCGTGCCTAAGGTTGCCGACCCCTGCTCTAGACGTTGGAGGTGCTGGTCAACCTCGGTGGTATTCATTTCCAAAGAATGTATACGCTGCCCATGGTCTGTAACTGTAGAGTGAATGCTGTCCAGCAAGGATGTCAGAGATTTGAATGAATTAAGCCGAGAGAGAGAGCACCTCTAGCAGCAACTTAATATTAGCCATAGTTATGCTAGCAGCGCTAGCCGTCTGCTGAGACTCCCTGTCTTTTTATTTTTCCTGTTTTCACCTTGGTTTAGACATCGTGAAGCAGTCCAACTAACACGTTTTAAAACAGTTGCAGACAATTTACCCGGAAACAGACTCGGCATACATCTGGCAAGCCACTAAAGGATTTATTAAGAGATTTCACATCTTCCTTGCGGCAAATTTGAAGAAAAAGAGAGAGGCAAGGATCGTGGAGTTGGAAGAATGTTGTAAATCGTTAGAACAGTCTCTAAAGACGTGTTTTTCTAAATCTACACATACTCTTGGTCACAAACGGTTTTAAATGAAAAACCATAGCCTTCACATTTGCAAAAATATCACCATATACATCAACAGCCAGAAGGGCGACAAAGCAATTTGGGTCAGAAAAAATCAAAAAATCAGTTTGAACCCTGTAAATGTACCGGGTATTTATTTCAAATATAGGTACTACAGTATCTGATTAACGTTACAGACGGTAGCTAGCTACCGGTAGCTTTGTTTCTAGCTCCAGGCTAACGTGTTTCCTCCCACCTCCAGCTAGCTAGCCATGCTCTGCTCTTGTCGGCTAATCTTGTCAGCTCATCCTTCTGTTTCTTCCAGTATCGGATTCTCCTGGGGTCAATGTCGAAATGTCCCGCAGCTTTTTCACCCGAGTTTTCCTCCGCATACTTTAAAACTCTTTTCGTTTTGTTGTTGAAAAGTCTGTCACTAGCACCAGAGTCTGTCTTTCTCTGCTAGCACTAAATGAGCCCCGTGTTACATCCAATGTAGCCACTGCCATCTACTGGCACCTGTACGTTACTGCACACTACACTTGGCTGAGTTACACATACAGCCGCATAGGACAATAATCCAGAAAAACAAAGTGCGGAAAAAAGCATGAATATATTGTTGAATCTGTTAAATTAAATTGGTAGAAATGTACAATGAACTTGAATTTTATTTTGACTTAATATTATATGAAAGGCATTTAGGAGATTGTCCACACTATTTTTCCCCCGGCCTTAATTTGAAACCGGCCTTTATTTGTTCGTGTTGACCACGCCCCGGCCATTATCAGAGGCTTTTAATTGACTCCTGCTTTTTATTTGAGGAAATACGGTATTTGGCCCGCGACTCTGAAAGTAAAACACGGAGGGATATCGCTCACATTCACTACACTCGAGGAAGCGGACAGGCTCTGTCGGGATCTGGATATGGAGGAGGGGGATGTGGCGCTCGCCTGGAACGCTTCGCAACCGGACCGGGAGCTTCCATCGGGCCCGGAGGTGCGGTGAGCCTGAGTGGGCTGACCCGAGGACTGTGGATTAGCGTATCCTCAGTCCAAATCCAATAACAACTCAATATCGCTATTTGCAGATGATATTTTGCTGTACATATGTGACCTTGAGGACTCTGTTCCAAACATTCTTAAGATCTTTAACGAATTTGGCTCAATCTCTGGCTATACATTTAATTGGAATAAATCTAATCTTCTTCAAGAGAGGACAAAGCACCGAGCCTTGGGGTACACCTTGTGACAGAGGAGCAACGGAGGAGGTACAGTTGTTGAGATAGGATCCGAGCTAGGAAAGTGTGGTGCCAGTGATGTTGGAGTTGCTTTCCAGTCGGGACAGGAGGATGGAGTAGTTAATGGTAAGGTAGAGCATGATGAAGATGAGGTGGCCAGAGTCAGAGGAGAGGAGGAGGTCATTTGTGACTTTAAGGAGGGCTGTTTAAATGCTTTAGAATGCCAACACAAAGAAAGAGGACTGGACATCCGGCCGAAAAGAGTAAATTCAGGTGGAATTTTCATTGGCAACGGAGCAATCCCGGAACGTCGTGGATATAGACTATGGGATAATAGACTGCAAATAAATCAGTCCCTCCAGGATTTTGCGATGTTGCGATCGCGCCAATTCACGCAAATTCAACCAATCACCACGACTTTGGTGCGACTTGCAATTTTGACCAATCACCGCGGTCTCCTGCAAAGCGTTGTCATACGTCAGCAAACTCACTTCCTTGTTTTGTTCAGAAGATGCAGCAGCATGCGCAGCAGACATGTATGCTGCCAACGTCTCACATTTACCTACAAAAATAACAGCAAAGGACCGTGAAAAACAGTTCTTTACGAAAGCGGGGGTAAACTTTTTTGAAAGACGTGCAACGATTTAGACTTTAACGATTTAAAAGTTGCTGAAGTTGCTGCCGTTTCAATCCTGGCTGTCGGCTCTCTGCTGTGGGTGGGGTTACTGCTCCGTTCCCTCCGCGACTGACGCTTGCACACACACAAACACACACACAGTCACACACACACGCACACACAAACAACACAGACACACACACAAACAACACACACGGTGGATGCAGGAAAAAAAAGGAGATGAGACGACACAATGACCTAAATTGAGGACAGCTACGCTCGTTATTGTAAGTGAATGATAAGTCAAAGTCAGTACTTTATCAAACTGTATGAATGTGTGTCCCAGGCCAGATTAGGAAATTAACTAACAATGTAAAGATCAACAAGCCACTGATAGATATTTTCAAATTTGATTCATTCAATAAATTATAATTTTTTTGTCTTAAATCAACCAGCCATTTTCATATTATACCAACATTTGCAGCATCCTGAGCCTTTTTGGTAAGGTTACTAGGAAATCTCAGCCCAGGATAGTTTTATTCTCCCCAAAACATGTTTCCTTTTTATAGAACTATACAAAAAAAATCACAACTTTTTTGCAACTTTCACTGTCTCCCGCAACTTCATTGCAACAAACATACAAAATACATCGCAACTTTTATCGCAATTTTTTACAAAAGCTCCCGCGAAATCAGGCATTTTGGACCGCAACAATCTCAAAAAAAGGCCGCGAAATCCTGGAGGGACTGATAAATACTGCATATCAGAACGGTGTATGTGTGCATCAGTACATGTGAACAGTTGTTCTCACTTCTCAATCAATATGGTTCCTTCTCGGGTTATAAACTGAACATTTTAAAAACACAAGTTCTCAGTTTTCAGTATAAACCCTCAAAAAGATATGATGACAAAGTCTTAGCTACAGTGAGGGGCACAATCCATGAGGTATTTGGGTGTAAATTTACCAAAATATTTAACAAAATTGTTATCCATCAATTTTCTCCCTCTCAATCAAAAGATTAGGGAAGATGGGACCTTATCCCTCTTCTTAATTTTGGATCACAGATTGAATCGATTAAGATAGCTATCTTACCAAAGCTGTTGTAGTTCCTGAACTTTTGCACATCCCTCAACATATTTGCACATGCTCCATCCTTACAGCCTCTTTTTTCTTGATGTTAAATAGTTATATGTATGTTATTTGTTTCTGTATTATTAATATGTTTATGTATGCACCAACAACCAAGGCAAATTCCTTGTAAGTGCTACTAACTTGGCAATAAATCATTTTATAAATCAGAGTGTAAAAAGTTTCCCCTTGCGGGATCAATAAAGTATGTTTTACTCTTAATCCCACAACCTCCATTATGCTTTGCAGATACTTTATTACACAAGTAACAACAAGTAGTTACTGAAAATAGTACTTTTGCAGCAAAACCAGTGTGACAAAAATAAATATCAGATAACCCACATGTGACTGCAACTTTAGAAATGCAATATCTATGGCATGCCATTAAGGAAGTCATTCATTCAAACAGTATGGCAAACTCAGGATATAGATAGAAACAGAAATATTTGATGAGTCTCAGAATACAGTATTCAATTCAGGAATAGGGAATAAAATATTGAACAAATTAAATGAAACCTTAGAATACAGAATGAAACTGAATATTCTGATTAGACAAACAACATACTCCTCATACCACCATCTTTGTGTTTCCATTATGTCGGTGTATTTTTATGAGGTTGTGTGCTGTGAATTAGCTTTTATTGATGGACATTAATTGTTAAGGGCTACTCGTGTGCATGCTTCAGATTTTTTTGATTGACTTGTGCTTGAGTGAACATGTTTCCTGTATTTTCAGTTTTCCATTCATTCCTATAAATTAGTATTGATCAAATCAAACGTGATCAAGTTAAATCTGAAGCAATGTACTAAGTTGAAGTTGTTAAGAAACAATTCCAGTTATTAAAAGTGTAATGGAATTTTCAACAGCTGCTGTACCCGTGCACAATGGTTTATAGTAAACAAAAGATTATGCTGCTGATACAGATTCATTAAAATGCAGACATGCACTTGCAGCCCTAATGAAGACAAATATTTAAAGAACCATACAAGCTGTTTTGCAGGATTTAACCTGCTTGCTACAAGTTGTATTCTTTAAATCACAAACTAACCATTTGGCAAACGATGCTGCTATGCTTTAGAATTTTTTTTAAATTTTTGTTTCAGGTATTTCCATACAATATATATATTATAGAGCTGAAGCAATTAGGCTACATTCAGACTGCAGGCAAAAGTGGCCCAAATCAGATTTTTTTGGGGGGTCAAGTGACCAGGTCAGACTTCAAGTGTGAACACTCAAATCTTGCCCAGATCTGTTTTTTTTCAAAACTGATTTATCCTGAATCAGACCCAGGTCTTATTTTTTTCAATGTGGCCACAGTGCGAACAACCAAGGTGGGTTTTATGCGACTTTTACATCAATCTACATCAACATTTGTCACAATAATGCGCCGGCAGGAGATAGCCCTAGACACACAGTAAAATTAAAAACTTGACTAGGCCTACAAAATGGAGAACAGTGGAGCAAGTCAATGGAGGGAGAGTGAGGTGTTAGACCTAATTAGTGTATGGGGAGATACTTCAATTCAATCAAAACTAGAAGGATCGTACTGTAACCGCTACGTTTTTGAAAAAATAGCAAACAAAATGGAAGAACAGGGACACAGGAGAACGTGGCTGCAGTGTCAAAGGAAGATGAAGAGCCTTAAAGCTCAATTTTGAAATAAAAGCGAAAATGCTTACTTCTTCCATAACCTCCCTAACTTGAGGGCAATAGCGTGCTGCGTCTGATGTCATTGTTATTGTTCTTTGCACATGCAGGTCAGTTCGAAACCGCAAACAGTTCACACTGGAATCTGATATAGGCCACATTTTAAAAGGTATGGTGAACACAAAGCCAAACAAAAAATCGGATCTGAGCAAAAAATCCAAATTAAGCGTTTTGCGACTTGGCGGTGTGAACGTAGCCTTATTCAATAAAAAATTTATTGAAATGATCTGCAACAAAAAAAATTTAAATCCATTATTAATTTATATTATAATTTAGGTAAAAATGACAAAAATTCACTGGGCCTAGCTTCTGAAAACTGAAAATTTGCTAGCTTTCTCTGTCGTTTATGATAATCACTATCTGTTGGTTGGACAAAACATGACATTCGAACATTTAAATTTGGGCTCTGGGGAATAAAGTGCATTACCAAACAATAACTTTCACTGCTTTGGATTAGACAACTCAAGTGCATTTTAAGAGTACAGCATGCATGTAAAAATGGAGACGGAAATATCAAATATAAATAATTTGTAGGTAAGAAGGAAACAACTTGCAACAGAACAATGTGGTCCTCAACATGTTACGAAACTGTTTCTCAATTCATGCTATTTCTTTATTCTGTCTGAAGTTAGTTCGATGTAATAGTTACAGTGCTCGAGACTTGGCTGTTTGATTGGCATCTTACACACACACACACACACACACACACACACACACACACACACAATATCAATTTTCCATTCACTTGAATGATGAGAAATCAATATAAGTTCTACTAACAGCAGCTGTTTTCATCCCATGGTACATTTTGTAATGGCAGGTGCTGAAGAAAGGCAAAATACAGAAAAGGCACAACATTACAAGTGAAATGTTACCGAACTAAAATATTAACCAAACAATTATGTTGAAATAATGCTGTGTTTAGCGTTACTACATGGAAGAGATTAATGTATGGAAGGATGCACTTTTCCAGTAAAACTAAACGGTTTATACTGTATACCACATCAGTGCTATTAAACTATTCATTTTTAAAATCACAATAAAATTGCTAAATTCCATAATTAATCCTGCATAATTGAATTTTTCCTCAGATATTTAAATGTCATGAAAAGCACTGTATTTATGTTTTCTGTTCCTATTTTAATGTAGCAAGGACAGTGACCAGCAAAGGTGGTACATCTCGGGCCCACGGACTGTGCGCCTACAAGCTCACCTGCTACTTTGGTTCAGCAGCACAAAGTGTGGTGAAGATACATATAGCCGACGGGCGACCATTGACCGAAAACCCCGTCGATATGATCAGTCGCGTACCCGAGGTCCAAAAAACTGCCACAGAACAGACCAAAAAGATGAGAGGAGACAAGACGTACTACATCTCTATAACAGCAGGCGGCGCTAATCTGTAATGTTGCCCAAGAAATGAAAACCGGCAGCTGAATGGACGAACGCGTCACATGGGTTTGTTTTCTCCGGAAATTCAGAGCCAGACTGTCATGGCGGCCGTTCAGAATACGATCTCATATTGTACTAAAATAGTTAACTGAAACATGTTTCTGAAAACATTTTAAGCGAGAAATAGGCCATGCAGTTGCTGAATCTGTCTTCATTTCAGCTCAACAAAGGTCAGTTTAAAAGATTTTCATCAGATTTTGAGAGACTGTAGTCACCTCATTCCGCTCATCATTTCCGGGTGAGTCCCGACTGCCCTGCCGCCGACCGAACATGTCAGGTCGGCCAAAATGAACGCCGACAGCCCCTCAGACTGACGACGGCACGGGACACACCGAACAGATTTGAGTCACTGACCTCGCCAGACTGTCCCACGGCCGATAATCGGCCTGATGTGTCCCGGCCTTGGCTGGGTGAAGTGGAATATAGATGAGGAGGTGTGGCAATTACTAAATACAACCAATCACATCACTGCTCTCATCGCACTTAAACAGCTAAACCAATCACAGTGAAGCATAACAGCAACAGCTCAGCAAAAGAAGTATCTGCTTATCCTGAGGGCTATTTCACAAAACCTAGATAAGGGATTAAGTCGGGATTTCCCAGTTATCCTGGCTCAATTTAGCATTGACTCGGTTTCACAAAAGCAGAGGCACCTAAGTTACCATGGAGATTTATTCTCTACAGGTAGTCTGCTCCCGACCAGGCTAACAGCTAGGATTTATTAATCCTGGAGCCTTTTCTGTTCACCCAGCAGTGGTTTTACCTTATTATTATCTGCCTGCATTATAGTGTTTATTTTTTTACAACTAATGTGTTTCACGTTATACTTCCACAAGAAGCTGCTTCTCACTCTGTATAAAGTATGAACAACGCGTATTCTCCAGTTTAACATTAGTAAATCTGTGATCGACCTCGCGGTTCTGTTAAGAAAAGCCGTGAACGCGCATGTATCCAAATTTCTTCAACCTGGCTTAACCTAGTCGCTTCTCCTCAGCCTGGCTTGGCACCAAGCACCAAGCATAGATTAGACTAGGTCAAGCCTCGCTTTATCAGTTATCCTGGATTTATAAATTATGCTTCTGTGAAACAGCCATCAGGAAATCAGATTGTTGACTGATGATGCAGAGTGGCACAATGTTAATACACAGTACCACAAATCTGCAGCCAGAGGCAGATGGATTTGACAATGACAATTGAAAAAAAGAATAAAAAACGTTTGCTGACGCCGTTTACAAGATTAATCCAACACTATTTCAGGCTTAATTCTACTGTATCTCAGAATGTAAATAATTACATCATATTGTATGAAATGGTACTTTTGAGTTGATACACTGGGTCCATGACTCCCTGTAATCTAGTGTCTCCCTCAAAACAATGAGAATACAACCGCTGCTGTGGCACTCCTTAAATCAGAGGCTGTATATTTATCGATATACATGTCCTGATGCCCTCAGATGTCTGCAGAGATGAACTAAAGGAGAAACTTTTCATACAGTATAAAGCAGCTGTGCATAACAGAAACTGTAAGAATCACTCATATTATTTTATAGATCATCAATTTACTGATGTTCCATCAAGTTCCTTTTGGGTTTAACCACATTAAAGCAACCAAATGTGCTTAAAATTGGCCAAAAAGGGCAATTAAAATGCACTTACTTGAATGTTTAATAAAATTCTCTCAACGTATTTAGTTTGCTGTTGTTGACAGAATCAACAAATTGGCAGCGGATTGACTTTGCCTCAGAAACAGACGTGGTTCAGAGACATCTATTCTCACCTTCACCAAACTTCTCCCAAAACTCCAAGGACTCTCTCTGCACTTCCACCTGTTTGTATCTCTCTTCCCACCTGGGCAAACAGATGGACAAAGCTAATGTCTTGATCAGAAAAATACCAAACTGTCGTAGTTCTGCTTGTGCTGGTCACAGCACTGCCATGAAAACAGAGCCATTAAGGTTTTCAAACTGGTCACTGTAAGTACAAATATATAACATCAACTGACTAAATGTAAAATACTTGACCCCATTTCAGTCATAAAAATTCCCCATCTAAAAAAGTAATTCAGTAAAGTTGGGTTTATTTTTAGTTGAAATAAAATAAAAATCCACAAATCTTAGTTAAAATAAAATAAAAATCCACAAATGGGCTTAGTTTTTTTTTACCTGTTTACAATACCAAATAACTTATTTCAAGAATTTTTTTAAGTTCCTGATCCTCATTTTAAGAAAATTTCTAAAATAAGTATAGTTATCTCAGCCCATTGGTCTTGTTTTGAGGTTGAATCTGACACCAAATATTGTAACGTGTGTCCAGAGGATTGTGGTAATAATTTCACTAAATGCAAGTTTGATGTCGGAAAAACAATCTTTCATCGTGATATGTGTGAATTGTGTCACCAAGGCTGCATCAAGACCACAGGTAAATTAAATAAAGATGAAATAAATTGTCTAAATTATGCTAAATTATTTTATATACAGCATATATTTAAATATATAAACAATACGATTGGCAGATAACACAACAGTTACACACATGATGAATAACATACATCTTGAGTTGCCAGAAAAAAAGAAGGTTGGTGGCTGGTCCCAGAGTGTCTAAGAGGAGGGAAGAGGCGGCAGAGCAGAGTACTCCTCGTTCTCGGAGTCGCTGCTGTCCTCATCATTCCTCTCCTGGTCGCTGCCTTCAGTACTCAGCTGGTCAAAGCCCTGACTGTAACCCTTATGGGATGCAAAGAAGTTCCCAAGGTTCAGACTGCCCACAGCTTTACCTGGCCAGAAGAAAAAGCACTAACAATGATTATCTACAATTTTAACAAATACAATTTGTTCCTTCTCAAGGAAGATTCAAACTTTTTGCCGGCAGGTATTTAGCATGGAAAGGGCAAATGGTTTTTGACCGCTATCGCTGTGACACCGAAAGCTGTGATGCTAGACCGCATTGGTGCCAAACCCTTTGTTCAAACGTTGTCTTATTGTTTATGGATTTAATGCTGAAAACTGAAAGAATGGACTTTTTCATGCTGCAGGTAAACCAAATAAAACATACAATTCTTGAGTGCTAAACAGCATGGTAACATTAGCGTGTCAGCCAGGTCACTCTGGGTTAAAGCACCTCAGTAGTTACGGTATCAGGCCGAGCTCTTTAACAATGTTACATGTTCAAAAAAAAAAAGTTAGACGTGATGGATGCTCCACATCGATTTATTGATGTCTTTGCGTTGACTTTGTATGTAAGTGCGCCACGCAATTCATGCAAAACCTGGATGGACACCATAAGATCTTGTCTACCCTTCCCCCCTCCAACCACCCACCTACACACACACACGTGGCCTATGGACCTCAATGATACAGCTACTGCTACTTGGTACTGGTAATATTAGCATTGGGATGTGCACCAAGTATCAGACACACTTAACAATTCTTGAGAAATTTTCTAGTTTGTAATATCATAAATTATTTACCTCTTATTTTTCCCAGGATCCCTCCCACAGAGCTGGGTTCAGTTTTCACCTCACATCGGTCTGCAAACAAACAATATTCAACAATATTAAGCTAAATGCTGACCAAATTATAAGAGTAGAAAAGACATCTTTGTGATGTGCAAACAAGTCTCACATTTTTTGATTTCATCGACCCCAAGTAGGGTTTTAGAGCTACTTTTATCCGTCGTCCAGTTGCGTAGTGATGTTCACTCTTCCGAACATAGCTAATGGCGCCGTTAGACTCGTCCTGACTTTAGTAGTGGCTAGCACTTGGTGCGATAAAATAATCGCCCATATCGGACTATATTTGAGCATGCTGATTAGCTAAATTTTATGTCATATATTCATATCTTAAATGAGCAATTGGCTTAATTGCTACACAGACCCGCCCCTGTGGGGTGATATCCCCAGCGCCCCAAGGCTGATGAGATATGCAGACAGGTGGAGGGGAAGTGTAGAAAAAGCATATATGTTGCACGGATGAATTTCTATCATATTTTTCACATACTACTGGGTGGATTTAATATTTAAAACACACAAATATTGACAATTTGTATATATTATTTATGTATGTATTTACTTATTTATCGTGTGTGGTACATAAACTGTGGTCTAGCTCATAGTGGGGCGCCCCCCTAGCGCCCTCTATTGGCCAGCTGCCCCTGAACCTGAGATTCTCTCATGAGTAGAGCATCAGAACATTGTTCTTGACTGAAATGTGCTTGACCAGAAGGTCATACATCTGCAACAGCAGGCTCAATCTAAATACTAGAGCATTTGGCACACTGTAATTTCGCCAGAAAAGCTAATGGAGTGGTCTGAAAAAAACACTACCACGTTGACATAAACTCTAAATTGTTTCACAGGCTTTTACAACCATTCTCCCAAGACTGAGGTAGTGGCTTGGACTAACCCTTTCCCACAGATTAGAAAGCAATTTGTGGCGCATGGGGGGGGGGGGGGAAATACTTATTAACTAACAATAAAGTATCAAAAACTGATACTCTTTCTTCAATGCCTAACAAATCTATCTCTTTCTCTCCCTGACCCTGTCTTTCTGCTTGAGCAGCACTGGTTGAAGTCTGAAAATATTTAATAAAATATATGTTATTAAAAACAAATTAATAACATAACTAATTACACTGGTCACTGTTCAGCTCTGTTTCAGACTGATACCTCCGATTCAGGCTGGTCCTCATCCTCAACACGTGCCTTTTTGTCGCGGAAAATACTTTTCAATCCAGATGGATTGAAGCAGCAAATATTCAGTGTAAGAGTAAAAAAATGACATAACATTATTTATAATAAGTTTATTTGATTCACAGCTGCTACATATAGAGTTTTGACCTCAACAACCCAACTGCATTTTACCGCAAACTTGCGATTAGTTAACTTTCTAAAGCAGGCGCAATCGCTTTTTGGGAATGTGAGTATTGCATTAAGATAGACTTGAAAACAAAACCTTTAAACCTTGTCAAAAGGAGGTGTTTGGCCTAATTTCAATTATTTTCTATTTTTGGTGTTCTTCTATATCAAAACCCTTTGGGTCCTGTTATATACACTGCCCATGGCCTTACTGTTTTTCCTCCAGCAGATAAAGACTCCAATGGAGATGACCACCAGCAGAGGGATGAGCAGCAGTGTAGTGATAATGGCTGGGAGTACACCCCACTCTTTGTTTGGCTTTGCTGCACTCTTCTTCTCCTCTTCTTTCTCTTCTTGTGGTTGAGGCTGTCGAGCCACAGTTTGCTTCTCTTGGATGGCTGCTGTCTTCGACATGTTGTGCTCCGGCCTCACCTTACTTTGGACAAATGTCTCCATTTCTACAAAGAAACAAATGTTGTGATTAACAAGTTTTACACTCCATGATTTCTTCTTTTTTCCACACATAATCAACCACAGGTGTGCCCAAACCAAGAGAATAACTCATTGGGTGTGCCATTTTCATAACAGCCACTAAATGATTTATTTTGTTCACTGTGGACGCCGCTCCTTGCGACCGTGCAGTTGCGCGGCACTCAGACACCGCACGCAAATCGTCAACAATGAAAAGGGAACTCCCTGCTGAGTTCAACAATACCTCACATAAGACTCTACGTCATATGGTTCATTAGCTGTGAAAGGGGGTGTGGCCAAAGTATAGGGGGCGGGCCAAACCTTTACCAATAAAAAAGGAAGTCTCTGCCAAGTTCATTGATACCTCACATAAGGCTCTACCTTAAACAGGTAACCATTTATGAAAGGGGGTGTGGCATAAGCATAGGGGGCCGGGCCAAACCATGACCAATGAATAAGGAAGTCTCTGCTGAGTTCAATGACACCTCACACAAGAGTCTACCTTAAACGGTTCAAATGTTATGAAAGGGGGTGTGGTCTGAGTAAGTGGGCGTGGTTAAAGTATTGGGGGGCGGCTCAGTATCACATGTAGACCACACATTATAAGTTTCATGTAAATCGGAAGATGTTTGTCATATAAGTCGCATTTCCTGTTGCCAGCGGGGGGCGCTATGACCAAAAGTCAATTTTGGCCTGTAGGTGTCCTCAGGCCTGGACCCTTGTCAATCGTGAGAAATTTCAGGCAGATACAACAACTTACACTCAAGGTACAACAAACTTCTTTGTTCATCGCTAAACACTCAAAATGCTCAAAACGCCCACACTGTCTGACGAAAAGTTTTTCTTTCAATAACTTTTCATCTTTAAGGTGTTGAGATGGTCAGACCAAGTTTGAAGTCCATCGGATGAAATCTCTATGGGGAGTTCAAAAAAAGTATAGCACCTTGACTTTTAGGCCTATTTCCTGTTGCCACTAGGAGGCGCTATGACTTTAAGTAAATATCGGCCTTTATAGCTCCTCAGGGTTGCACTCTTATGAATCCTGAAAAGTTTCGAGCCAGTTGGACAATGTACACTCGAGTTACACCCACTTCCTGTTTCGGCGGCGAAATGCACAAAATGGCCGCCCCGCCATGGCCACGCCAAGGGCCATGGCTTCGCTTCAGAACTCGAACCTCCTATGGCGCCATATTTTTGCTACCTGGCCATCACCTCCCGTTAGCATTCCACTGACTAGCATTCATTTTGGCGCCACTTGACAGCGAATAACTTTACATCTGAAGTGTTTAAAGACTCTATTTGTCCATTGTTTAGTTCTAAAGAAACACGACAATGTATAAAGGGCTCCATTACCTTGTACCTCACGTTATGGCTCCGTAGCAGATGTTTTTATAAAAATAGGCTAACGATTGTGTCACATAGTAGAGGAATTACCGTATAGTACAGGATAAGCTTGCAGGCAGTTTCGATTTACATGAGCTGTTTAGGATTAATTACTAATGTTAACTAGCATTTTAGTTAGCAATAATTAGCCTGTGCCCATGTTATCGCCTTACATATACCTATACTTCTCTGTAAGATTGGGAATGATTGAGATTTCTCTTGGCACAGCTACCAGAAGACTTACAACTTTCAGACAGGTTGCTCACGTCACATTTACGTTGTCCCTCTCAGTTGGAAGCTGCGCAGTAAAGCTGACCATCACCGGAAAAGTGCTTCTAATAGCCTTCACTGGTCTCCGTCCAGAGCAACGGGGTCTATTGGTCCATGATATACTGTCTATGGGCCACGCCCTATTACGAAAAGTTTTTCTTTTAACAGCTTTTCATCTTTAACTTCTTTGGTGAGTTTTTGAATATGTTAAGCCCCTCAAAAAGCAAATTCACTTGCAGAAAAAGAAAAAAATTCCTTCAGTTTCAATAGGGCCTTCGCCGCTGTTGGCGCTCGGGCACCAATTATTTTAAAATCAAATAAAAGCTTTTGACATTTGACTTTTTGACTTTCATGATTACACTAGGGTGACAGAAATAATCAGCGGATGTTATCTTTAAAAATATAGTAATGTTTGTCAAACAACCTGCTGCATTAAAAGATTTGTGGATTGCTGTCAGCCCATAGACTGTTAATATTAGTGGACAGAGCATGTGTGACGTCACCCATTGGTTTGTGGAGAGCTGATATGAGTCGTCGAGTTTGCGTTTATGGGCGCAGCCATCATGGTTGCGGATGTGACGTTTTTAGACGAGAAGGAGTGAGGGAGGAGCCGTAGACAGTTGCGCGGTATCTGACTGTATTTTTTTTTTTAGTTAGCAACGCTGCTTACACCCTTCGTTACGTTACACACGTTCACTGGCAATCTGGATGCAACTTCTGCTGAAAGCTAGCATACATAATTCAAGGTAAGATTTAGCTTCGCTAGGTTTTAAATATATCTTTGTCCCATAGTTATATTACATATAAGAGGAGTCACATTGTAAAGTAAATGTATCTGATGTTACCATGTAAATTGTCTGTAACGTTAGCTAGCCACTTATGGTAAAACATGCTAACGTTAATTTTCTGCAAATTGAAGTTTAGCTACATTTTCCTAATTTAAACATAGTGTCAGCGAAATGCAAAACGGTGATTGTCAATGTCTATCATTATCTAACGCTAACTATTAGCAAATGTTTAACCAAGTTTCTTAGATGGTTTGGTTAACTGTAATAACCATAAAGCACCGATAAAGTCTTGCTACTGTTAGCAAGTATCATCAGTCTATGGTTGGCGCATTTAGCCTTTACATGCTTTTAAGAGCTAACGTTAGCAGAAATAAGATCATTTAACTGAGTTACAGTTTCACTAAAGAACAATACACTCTTGTTAATTCATCTGTATTCTCCTAGATAATTAATGAAGTACAGTTACGTGCTAGTGTGCATATATATTTAACTATGAGGGGCTCAAATGGAAATTGATGACTCTTTTTCTTTCTTTCAGAAATAGGAGTGTGGAGTGCCACGACTGCATGTGCACCCAACCCAATGCCTCAGAATTAAGTAATAGTTACTTTTCTTTTTACACTGTGCATACAGACAACCAACAGACTGTCACACTATGCTCACTGTAATTGTAAAAGCAGCTTTTTTTTCTTTACCCAGGCATTTGGACTTGACTGAACAGTGCTGCACAAGTGCTTTAAGGTTTATATGTTAAGCTATATTTTTATATTGTGGTTTGTAATGTCAACCATGTCTACTGTAATTAACAATGTGGCACTAGTGATTCAACTACCTATTTTTATTATGCAGACTTCACTTGTGACAGTGAAGTTTGCTTTTACCTTGACCACAGCAGTGATTTATGTGTGGAATTTACACTGAATTGTAAAAGGTGAACTACATTATTTAATTCATCACTTTAAACATAATGTTAAAAATATTGCCAGTGTTTGTGGTTTATGTAGTTTTTGTTAAAGTTAATGCCCATTTCAATGTGAAATAAAGGTCTTTCTAAAGCTACATTTGTTGTTTTTCTGAAGTAACTATAGGAACATACAGTATTGTAGTCATACAAGAAATTGGTAATTTGATAGAATTTGTAATTGATTAAAAGTGGCTATTTGGGCTTTAATCAACATGAATGATTTCTTAAATGTTACCATACTTACTTGAATGTTGACAAAGGATCAGCAACATGTAGTTTGTGCTTTTCTTGTGTGTCTTTATGTACTTGTCAATTTTAATCACCATGAAAACACTTCACCAAAATCCTTTTAGATTAATTTATAGGAATATATTTGAAATACGTAGTCAAGTGTTTAGTAGGTAATTGAAAATGCACTAGGTGCCGTTTAATCTGTGTAGGGTTATTGTAAATTCATTATAACAAAAGTATGATCACAAATTGCAAAGAAAAAATAAACTACTTATTCAATGTAATAATTAAATCAATGTACCTTATATTTACTGCACTGACATTTTTAAAGTATGAAAACTAAAAACCATACAAGGACATGCAATGTCAATATCTAATTCTAACAGTTCAATCCTATACATAAAATATCTCAATGATATGCCTACTACATATTTCTAAAGTGCTAACTTTTAGTTTTGAATGGTGAACAGAACCCAAATGCAGACAGAATGCAGAGCCAGGAGTGTGAATTAACAGGTTTTATTTAAAGTATTGAGTCCAGGTTTCTGAGGGGGGAAAAGTTTCCAGGATGGAGAACGGGTCGGTGCTTTCTGGGAAGGAGCAGGTCCGTCAGAGGAAGATAGTGGTGGGGTCCAGTGGTGGTGGCTGTCTGCTCCGGTGGATGGCAGGAGTGAAGCGGTAGTAGGAGTCAGGTTCCAATGGTAGCTGAGGCACAAGAGAAAGGATAAGGACAGGCAAATGTTTGTAATAGACAAACATGTAGTTAAGGCATGGTAGATCACAATGAATTATATTAATATATGCGCTTGTACATCTATGTTACAGTTGAGGACATGCAGTATTAAGTAAACATACTCCTATATGTCAAATTTATCTTAGACAATGTGTATTGTACGCAACACTTTTTTAATGATATGTAGATTTTGGTGATAAACAGCACTTGTAAATATAGATTGTAACATGTATGTGACTCATCTTAAAACTCATCTTAATGTGCTGACAGAAGGTCTTCAAATATATTAGCAGACAGAACTACAGTAAGTGGAAGAAAGACATCAGTGTAACAGCATCAACAACAGTGGTTAATAACTACTGCAACAGCATGCTTGTACATTAACAGTCTGAAATAATGTATTTAGAATTTTTTGAGAAAAGATCTTATATAGTGACGGTCCAATATTGAACCTGGTGCTTTATACAATACATTTGGCTGCAGTACTGAAGATTTTTCAAGATAGAACACTAATGTAACTTACATTATATATATATATATATATATATATATATATATATATTTTTTTTTTTATTTATTTTCATGTGCGACATTTTATTGCAAAAACGCATATTCTGGCCCACTGCCCCGCCCAGAGACCTCAGTCTCCGAGTTCCCCCCGCAGCTTTGTCCGAGGGCGAGGGTGATGCTGTGTGGGTGCCCCGCGGCGGGGATGATATTATGTGCCTGTCCTTCGGGCACCTCCGGGTAACGTTGCCCAACTCTCGGGCAGAGACTGCTTTTACTTGAATATACTGAAATCAGTATATTCAAGTAAAAGCAGTCTCTGCTTGTCCTGTGCGAATGCGCCACACGAAACTCAGATGTAGGAGTAATTTCTAATTCACACGCAGTCCCAAAATGATTCTAATCCTGTGCGAATATAGGGTTTAATATGACTTTGCACCATAGCATTAGCTATATCAGGCTTTGATTTTAAGCTAACATTAGCTACCATTACATGTAATGGTAGTGTTAGCTTGCGGGTTAGGGAGGCATGCGCATCGATTAGCAATAACACCACATATGGTAAAAATAGATCGCCGGCGAGACCGTTGTGCATACCTACTGTATACGACTGTAACGTTAAATATATATTTGAATCTGTTTATAAGGTCTGCATAACGTTAGCCCGCTAGCTTGGTTAGCAAGGTGCAATCTAGCTAGCAAACTGATATTAATTGGGATGCTAACGTTGGCTAAAGAAAAACAGTAAAAAAAATGAACGTTACTTACCAGAAAAACTGAACTGCCGACTCCTTTGAGTGTCTTGTCGTCCAACCGAACGCTGAACAAGACATTATACGACCAAAGTGTCACAGTCACTACGAAGAAAGCTGGTCAAACTCCAAAATGAAGTTGACGTGCATTGGATAAGCTTTGCTAAACCTCTGTCATGATTGACAGGCCGCGAACTGTCAATCACATCATAGCCACGCCCTAAAACACCCTCTGCTTTATCACCGATTTTAAAATCAACGAGACCATAATTCAAAAAATGAACATCATTCTGTGTTGCAGAATACTTAAAACTAGTGATTGAGACCATAAACTCATTATGAAGAGGTTTACTGAGTTAATAAATCAAGTGAGAAGTGGGTCACTTTCTCATAGACTTCTACAGAAACCGATCTCCTTTTGCAACCGCACGTGTCGCCCCCTGCTGGAATTCAGATAGAATGCAGGTTTAAGGCACTTCCGCATTTGCAGCACTTTGCGAAACCGGATGCGCTGTCCACTAATATACAGTCTATGTGTCCCATTGTCTTTTTTATTTCTACCACTAGGCTACTACCAAAGTCAACATTTCACAATCAATACATGCTGACCCTGTCGAGTTGACTAATCTGTGGATCTGAATCTTGAACTTTCTGCCACTTCGTCGATGACTTTCCCAGTTGATGCTGTGATTGGCTTTGGTCTGATCAGCAACAGGCTGGAACCTCAGCAGCAGTACAAGCAAGTACTTTTATTATCATGATGAATATAAAAACAAAAAAATTCTCACCTTGAAGTTCTTGAACCTCGATTCCAGCTTTCTTGACGGAGCGATGTAACTCTGAAAAATAAAGATGAAAAAAATCATGGCATTTTTAAATCCAGCGGTGGATACAAATTAAGAATGGGTAGAGTTAATCTACAAAGCCAAAATAAAAGACTTGATTAATAAAAATTATATATATATATATATATCATTATATATTATATATGTATTAGGGCAGTCAAAATTTACATGAAAATAATGAGTTAATGCAAAGCCGCGGCGAACTGAAGTGCATCTCCGGTCTGATCTACGAGGAGACCCGGGATGTGCTTAAAGTGATTGTTCGGAGTAATTCACCCTAGGGTCCATTGCACCATGACCTCGAGCCAAACACCCCCCCAGAAGCTTTTTTTACCTGGGTCGAACATTGGGAGAGTTAGTAGCGTAGCGTTATCAGCTGAATAGCTCGGTAATGCCCACGTTTATATCTTGTAAGTTACCCCTATAAAATGCCCGAAATGATACCAAACGCCTACAAGTAGTACAAATAGGTTATGCTCTCATAAACGATGGATTGGAAAGTTTGTAAGTACACCAGAAGTTTATGGGCACTTCGCCTGCTCTCTTCAGCTCTCTGTTGCTGCTGCTGCTGCTACCTGCAGTTAGATGAGTTCTTAGGCCGTCTTCAAATTACTATAACGAAAAGAGATACAACAAAAAATATATTAAATTTAATGATTAAATAAGGTAATGTCTCCAAACTTACCTCAATTATTACTTGTCTCCTGCTAGTTATACTACAGCACTTACTTTAAAAAAAAAATATTATATAAAAAATATTTTTGTTGCATCTCTTTTCGGTGTTGTAATTTTTAGACGGCCCTAAGCACTCGTCTTACAGCAGCAACAACAGCAGAGAGCAGAAGCCAGCAGGCAAGTGTTATTTACATAAACTTCTGGTGTATGCACAAACTTTCCAATCCATCGTTTTATGAGAGCATAACCTATTTGTACTACTTGTAGACATTTGGTATATCTTTTCGGGCATTATTAGTGGGGTAACTTACGAGATACAAACGTGGGTCCGTTAGCCCCTGCGCTAAGCTATTCAGCTGATAACGCTACTCCAGCTAACTCTCCCAATGTTCGACCCAGGTGAAAAAAGCTTCTGGGGGGGTGTTTGGCTCGAGGTCATGGTGCAAAGGACCCTAGGGTGAATTACTCTGAACCATCACTTTAAGGTGTTCCTGGAGAACATGATTTGTGACGGCTTCACCTACACCGAGCACGCCAAGAGGAGGACGGTGACCGGCAGTAATGTGGTGTACACTCTGAAGAGGCAGGGCCCTGTCAGAGGTTAAACCTGATCCTGGATCACAAATAAAAGGCTCTTTTAAGATCCACACACTCAATCAAAGAGACACTTCCTGTTCTGAGTAACAGGCATTATTACTTACATTTTTAACTAAAAACGATTCAAGAGCCCACAAAAAAGATAAAACCACAATATGTTGATTGACAGCCCTAAGTATGTGTGTGTGTGTGTGTGTGTGTGTGTGTGTGTGTGTGCGTGTGTATATACGGTATACATATATATATATATATATCATGTGCAGAATTCATTCATATATATATATATATATATGAATTCTGCACATGATTTCATAGTTTAGATTCAATATAGTCTTAATGAAGCTGATCTTACTCTCAGTGGTGAACTTGAAGACTGATTTACTGCCTGCATCCCCAACAAAGACGATACCATCACTGGTTTCAACTATGTCGTGAGGCATTTTAAACTCCTGCAAATAAAGGAAAGTACAGCTCAATAAGAAAGTGTAGGTAACAAAAACAATGCATCAACATCCCAAAATTACAATGGTCTGATTACAGTATATATCTGGTTCAGAAGGTAGACACTAAGTCCAGACTGGATCTAAACCTGCAAACCTCAGCTTGGGTTTGGCTAGGTCATATTTCACCTCTGTTTGCATTGGGAATCTCTAATTCATACAGTATAGCATGGAATGTAAGATAAGATGGAAATATTTGTCCCAAAGGAAAGTTTTCATGGACAAACAAACAATATCTGCTGTTTAAAGAATTCAACACAACATAGACAAACACACAAAGTACAGAGACACAGACTGTTGCATCATACTGCATGAACATGCTCATGTTGCATGCAGAGACTGCCACTAGCCAACAAAATTGCACAGCAAAAGCAGCATTTCAGGGGTTAGGCCCTCTTGCTATTCAGGGCTTTGATGGACAAATGAGTTCTAAAGCGATTGAGTCTGCACCGGGGGAATCTGAAGCGTCTGCCTAAAGGGAGAAGCTGGTACTCATTGTGGAGAACATGGGTAGGGTCTGAAATTATCTTCTGGGCCTGCCTGAGGATAGCATTGTTACAGACACTCCCGCCTTGAGTGTGGGATGCTGTCTGACTCCATGATTTTCATGGCTCTTTGTGTTAGCCGGGTAATCTGGGCTTTCAGCTGAAAACTGAGGTTTCCGAACCAGGCTGTGATGCCGTAACAGAGGATGCTCTCAACTAGGGCTGGGCGATATATCGATATAAACAAATATATCGATATATTTTTAAATGAGATATGGAATAAGACCATATCGCATATATCGATATAGTTCAAATGTGATCCTTGCTCCCATAGATATGTCGCCGTGAGGTTCTAAACATACGTCAAAACCCGCCGCCATCTTGGAACAGGGGTCCGAAGCATTCAGATCAACGCTAAAGATGCCGGACTTTTGTACTGCTTAATTATGTTCGATAGAGGAAATGAAAAGAACAAACAGCATGGATAACATTTAACAGGTGACAATGTGTTTTATGATTATATATGCCGCCCCCGCAATCTGAGCTCCGGCCGCAGCGGGAGGCGGAGGAGCCCGTGCGGCCGCAGCGTTTCTCTCCCCGGGCAAAAACACAGCTTCGTCTCGCTGCTGCGCGGTCCCCGCTGATCCAGATCGGACCAGCCAAAGACAGAGTTGTGACCGGTAGGATCTTACACGTAGTCCAGTACGAACTGTATGTCGATCGTCGGCGGAAAGTTCCACTAAGTTTGCCGGGCGCAGGCGGACGGAAAGAAGCTACAGCGGGGCAGCGACCGTCTGCGGCTGCAGGATCTGGAGCTCAGTGCCCGTTAAAATTACATGTAACGCTTAAATACATACAGAAATAAATAGTGGAGGAATGAGCCTGGACATTTCAGTCTGTTTAAACTTCACCTTGAAGCAGAAACTCTTAGTTCAGAAGGGTGAAGTTTTTCCGTTTGGACTCAGATCTGTGAACCGATCATAATAAATTTCTTTGTTTTGTAGTCGATAGTTCATCTTTTAGTTTACTTAAGTGGAAGCAGTATCAAGTGGAAGAATGGGACTATAACCTAGGCTTACAGGCATGAGGCATTACATTGAACAAAGTAGATTATATTAATATCAAAAGCTTAATTGACCTTTGGAACGAATCACAAATAGCCTATGGAGCTTTGATTTCAAAAAAGTTACTCCTGTTATACAGTATTTAGGTTTACATTTTATTGTTATTTGAACAGCTGAGCATTTAATCATGAACCAGGTGAAGAAACCGGTTTATTATTTATTTGATTTTGCAACTGTTTCTATGAAACTACTTGTGACATGTCATATTTGATTTGGGCTTTGACTGAACATTTGCTCTCACTTCGCGGAAAAAATATCGCGATATATATCGTATATCGATATTCAGCCAAAATATATCGGGATATGACTTTTGGTCCATATCGCCCAGCCCTACTCTCAACTATGGCATGGTAGAAGAGGAGCAACACTTTCTGGTTGACACAGAAGACCCTAACCCTACGAAGAAAGTTTAGCCGCTGTACCCTAGTGCATACATTTTCTACCTGAACACTCCATGTCAGTTTGTTGTCCATGTGTATGCCTAAGTATTTGTAAGAGTCGATCCGGGTTATGGTGTAGTCATGGATAAACACTGGTGAGTGGTCTCCGATGGATTTGGGGTCAAATACCATCTCCTGTTTAATTGACATTGAGGATGAGGAAATGTTTGTCGCAGCTGTTTTATACACAGCTGTATCTGATATATTTCATAAGATCCAGGATGGCTGTATCATCGGAAAACATTATCATGTAATTGTCAGTAGTGCTGCATGTACATTCATTAGTGTACAGGGTGAATAGGACTGGTGAACTGACACACCCCTGGTGGGTGCCAGTTAGGGCTGGGTATCGTTCAGAATCTTTCGATCCGGTGCCAATTTCGATACCTCAGTTTCGATAACGATTCCTAACGATACTTTTTTCGATACCATATGTTTTAAAATCCATTTCAACATCAACAAAAATACATTAAACACAAAGCTTTTATTTCCACCTTAATTGTGAATCAAAACAGTTATCAAAATTAAAAAAAATCTGGTAAAACTGCTCACTCAGAGTAACATTAATAAAAGTGCCTTGCCTTGCAAGCTCAGCCTGTCAGTCAGTCATCAGGGCAGAGAAACCACCGTTGTGGCTGCTTGTAAGAGGAAGTGGAACGTCAACAGCACCGCGACCGCTTTCGGCTCGCCATTAATATCATATCACAGCAAACGCTGTCTGCGTGAAGTTTAAAAAACTGCAACCACACTGGAAACCAACCGTGACTCTCTGTGACTTCAACAAAACTGCAGACAGTTTACTCCGTCCGCACCTCTCCGTGTGCGTATGTGTGTGTGTGTCGGTCGGAGCTCCGCTCTGTGTCAATATGCAGAGAGGACAGATAAGCTTGCGCTTACGCGCTAAGACGCTTTTGGAACCGAAATTTGGCACCGAAAGATAAAGAATTTTTCGATACTCATAGGATTGGAATATTTTTTTCGATACCATAAAAGTATCGACGTTCAGTACCCAGCCCTAGTGCCAGTACTGATGGTCAAGGGCCAGTACTGATGGTCAAGGTTTCAGACAGGGTCCTGTTCACTCTGACGTGCTGGGTACGGTTGGTGAAGAATGAGTGGTAACATGCATCACCTGGAGTGTATTAAGGAGAATACACTTCAGGTGATGAATATCAACCCCTTCATCATTTGCTGATTGCTTGGGTGCTTGGCCCCAGATGCTACAGAAGCAGTATTATTCATTAAACTAAGCATTTCAAGTTAAAAGCGCCACCTTGAACAGACGTTAAAGTGATGGTTCGGAGTAATTCACCCTAGGGTCCTTTGCATCATGACCTCGGAAGCAAAAACTCCCAGAAGCTTTTTCACCTGGGCGGAACATTGGGAGTTAGCTAAGTAAGCGTAATCAGCTGAATAGCCTTGCGGGCGATTGGACTATCGTTAGATCTTGTACGTTACCCACTAATAATGCCCGAAATGATACCAAATGTTACAATTAGGTCAAATAAGGTTATGCTCTCATAAAACAATGGATTGGAAAGTTTGTAAGTACACCAGAAGTTTATGAACACTTGCCTGCTCTCTTCAGCTCTCTGTTGCTGCTGCTGCTACCTGCAGTTAGACGAGTGCTTAGGGCCGTCTACAAATTACTACACCGAAAAATATTTATTAATTCAATGATTAAATAAGGTAATGTCTTCAAACTTAACTCAATTATTACTTTTCTCCTGCTAGTTATACTACAGCACTTACTTTAAAAAAAAAGTTAAATTAATAAATATTTTTGTTGCATCTCTTTTCGGTGTTGTAATTTGTAGACGGCCCTAAGCACTCGTCTTACAGCAGCAACAACAGCAGAGAGCAGAAGCCAGCAGGCAAGTGTTATTTACATAAACTGCTGGTGTACTTACAAACTTTCCAATCCATCGTTTTATGAGAGCATAACCTATTTGTACTTGTAGATGTTTGGTATCATTTCGAGCATTATTAGTGGGGTAATTTACGAGATACAAACGTGGGTCCATTAGCCCCTGCGCTAAGCTATTCAGCTGATAACGCTACTCTACGCTACCTCTCCCAACGTTAGACCCAGGTGAAAAAAGCTTCTGGGGGGGTGTTTGGCTCGAGGTCATGGTGCAAAGGATCCTAGGGTGAATTATTCCAAGCCATCACTTTAAGTAGATGTAAGTACATTTCGCTGATATAGTGCCTCCTTTTTCACTTTATGTAAACATTTGAATGCAGGACTTGTACTGTGCGGTATTAATAGTTTTACTATTAACAGTTAATAGTTTACCTAAACCGGACCGAGGACAGGGACAGACTCACCCGACACCGGCAATGTGACTGTGTGTGTGGCTGTGAGTGTGCTTGAGAGAGAGATAGAGCGTATTTGAACTACATTTTAGTGTTGTCTTTTTCGTCTACAATATTGCATGTTGATATCGCCAGAGTCCGCATTAATTGACAGCAGTGCTATCTCGTCTTGTCATTATTATCGTTAAAGGAATATTTCACCATTGGAAAGATGAATATATATTTAAATTGGGTCACTTATGTAGTAGAAATGTGAAATTGTTTTAGAAATTGGTGGCTTCTAGGCCGAGCAAAGCCAGAAAATGTGTTTTTGGCTCATGTGGATGAAAGACACCAAATCCCAGAATGCACCTGCTTTGCTGCTTTAGCGTCTACTCCCAAGCCACGCCTACCCTTTACAGACAAACAGTGAGGCGATCAACTCAAGAAGTGTGTTTTATTGTCATTTCAACCATATACACGAAAAAACGTTTCACCGTGGCTCAAGTGGTGTTACACATTTAAAACATATACTTTTTTTGCCATAGCTGATACATTATCCGGACTTATTTCAGCGGATTGATTGATAGCTCCAGAGTGAACAGAACTGTGTCCATGGCAACGCTCTGCTATGCATGGCAACGGTGTGTTATCCTTAGCAGCGGTCTGTTATCAAGAAATAACAGACCGCATTCTACATTAGAATTCAACCAAGCCATGTAATAAAGAAGGCTAACACATAGCTACTAGCTTTAGCTCTTGGTGGGCTGTGGTATAAACATCGAGTATATAAACAGCCGTAAATTTGCGTGGGATGTAGCTAGAATGGTCGGCATTTTACAGTCACAAACTCCACCAGCAGTTAGTTGGATACAAATCACCCCATTTCTGCAACAGCCAGTGCTTGTTAACACAGCCCACCTCCACTAGTAGTCTTACCCGGTGACCGAGCAGCAGGCTGGATTGTCCACAGCAATATTTCCACAACAACAAAAAAACTGCAGTCTCTAAACTCGCGTTGGGAGTTTCGTTGAAGTTGGATGTAGTCCAGTTTGTTTAATGAGCGGACACTTGCAAGAAGGATTGGTGGAACAGGTGGCCGGCTAGCATTAGCTTTCCACCGGCACACTCGTTCAACGCTCCCCGCTGATGAGGTCCGTTTACCGGCCAGAGGCATCGAGCTCCACCGCTGGTCTCCATGCAGGCGAAGCTCGCGTAGTATGGCGAGTATTGCGTCTGTAATAAAGTGTCCTGCATATTCTCCGAGCTGTACCAATGTATCCCGTTGGTACACGTGTGCGGTAGTTTGAATGCACATAATTGTTTTTTAAAAATTTCCGCCGGGATGAACAGTTTCTGCTCCTGCTGAGAAGCTAAACGAGGATTCAAGATGGCTGACACTCGTTTTTTCCTCGGCAATCTCCGGAAAAAGCCGACAGTCCAACCCCCTTTGGGCTATGTGGAAGTGGCTCCTAATACTGGCATTGACATATATATATATATATATCTGGGTAAAAAAGCCTCAGATGATGCAAAAATCGTCATTTTGCGTCATCTGAGGCTTTTTTCCAGAACCATAATACAGAGATCTCCCCTCTCAGGGAGACATGATGGAGGGAAGCATGGTCATTCAAAAATACTACCGGGTTTCTACTGATACAAAGCTTAAAGTGATGGTTCGGAGTAATTCACCCTAGGGTCCTTTGCACCATGACCTCGAGCCAAACACCCCCCCAGAAGCTTTTTTCACCTGGGTCGAACATTGGGAGAGTTAGCTAGAGTAGCGTTATCAGCTGAATAGCTTAGTGCAGGGGCTAACGGACCCACGTTTGTATCTTGTAAGTTACCCCACTAATAATGCCCGAAATGATACCAAACGTCTACAAGTAGTACAAATAGGTTATGCACTCATAAAATGATGGATTGGAAAGTTTGTAAGTACACCAGAAGTTTATGAACACTTGCCTGCTCTCTTCAGCTCTCTGTTGCTGCTGCTGCTACCTGCAGTTAGACGAGTGCTTAGGGCCGTCTACAAATTACTACACCGAAAAGAGTTACAACAAAAATATTTCTCTCTATGACTCTCTGTGACTTCAACAAAACTGCAGACAGTTTACTCCGTCCGCACCTCTCCGTGTGCGTATGTGTGTGTGTGTCGGTCGGAGCTCCGCTCTGTGTCAATATGCAGAGAGGACAGATAAGCTTGCGCTTTACGCGCTAAGACGCTTTTGGAACCGAAATTTGGCACCGAAAGATAAAGAATTTTTCGATACTCATAGGATTGGAATATTTTTTTCGATACCATAAAAGTATCGACGTTCGGTACCCAGCCCTAGTGCCAGTACTGATGGTCAAGGGCCAGTACTGATGGTCAAGGTTTCAGACAGGGTCCTGTTCACTCTGACGTGCTGGGTACGGTTGGTGAAGAATGAGTGGTAACATGCATCACCTGGAGTGTATTAAGGAGAATACACTTCAGGTGATGAATATCAACCCCTTCATCATTTGCTGATTGCTTGGGTGCTTGGCCCCAGATGCTACAGAAGCAGTATTATTCATTAAACTAAGCATTTCACGTTAAAAGCCCACCTTGAACAGACGTTAAAGTGATGGTTCGAGTAATTCACCCTAGGGTTCCCTTTCGCATCATGACCTCGAAGCCAAACACCCCAGAAGCTTTTCACCTGGGTGAACATGGAGAGTTAGGTAAGGGGCGACGGGGGGGGGGTTATCAGCTGAATAGCTTAACGCGGGTTATTGGACCCACGTTTGTATTTTGTATTTCTTACACTAGTAAGCCAAAATGATACCAAATGTTCGCAAGTAGTACAAATAGGTTATGCTCTCATAAAACAATGGATTGGAAAGTTGTGAAGTACACCAGAAGTTTATGAACACTTGCTTGCTCTCTTCAGCTCTCTGTTGCTGCTGCTGCTACCTGCAGTTAGACGAGTGCTTAGGGGCATCTACAAATTACTACACGAAAAAGGTTACAACAAAAATATTTATTAATTCAATGATTAAATAAGGTAATGTCTCCAAACTTACCTCAATTATTACTTGTCTCCTGCTAGTTATACTACAGCACTTACTTAAAAAAAAAAGTTTAATTAATAAATATTTTTGTTGCATCTCTTTTCGGTGTTGTAATTTGTAGACGCCCCTAAGCACTCGTCTTACAGCAGCAACAACAACAGCAGAGAGCAGAAGCCAGTAGGCAAGTGTTATTTACATAAACTTCTGGTGTACTTACAAACTTTCCAATCCATCGTTTTATGAGAGCATAATCTATTTGTACTACTTGTAGACCGTTGGTATCATTTCGGGCATTATTAGTGGGGTAATTTACAGATACAAACGTCGGTCCGTAGCCCCTGCAAGCTTATTCAGCTGATAACGCTACTCTAGCTAACTCTTCCAATGTAAGACCCAGGTGAAAAAAGCTTCTGGGGGGGTGTTTGGCTCGAGGTCATGGTGCAAAGGACCCTAGGATGAATTACTCCGAACCATCACTTTAATGCTAAATCAGTGAAGTTTCCCTTTAAGGTATTTAAAACTTCAGTAGAGGTGTTAATATCCAAACAGGTTTAGTGGCTTGACGGTTATAAAGTAAACGTACAGTACAGGCCAAAAGTTTGGACACACCTTCTCATTCAATGCGTTTTCTTTATTTTCATGACTATTTACATTGTAGATTCTCACTGAAGGCATCAAGTGATGTTTAGAACGTTCCTTTTTCCCATGGCTTCATAGAGGGAGCATCACAGTGTACAAATCCGCTTAATCCTGTGCCTTAAAATCCACAAACCGGCTTCATCCGTAAGTTATCCACTATTTACAGTTATATTAACATGTTTATGTTAATATTTATTTTGTTTGAGTACAGTATGTTTGATGATGTTTAGTTTATTGTCAACTACACATGGATGTATTCAAACTTTGGTCGTTAAAGCATTGATGCTTATGTAAATGTTATTTACAGATTACAATACATAGTTTTAAGTACCTGTTTGTATTGTTTTATATCAATAATTCTCTACTAATGTAGAGAGATATTTGGTACTTGCAAAGATACTTACTGTGTTTGTATTTTTGTGTTCTTTTTCACAGTTTTACAAAATAAGTGATATTGTAATAAATTATTACATAATGCGGCAGTTCTTACAAAATGTGGGGGTTACAATTTATTTTTTTTAAAGAAAATATGTAATAATATGGTGCATTATGTAATAACCAACCAAAATGGATGTCTTTTTCTCTACTACTGGCTTTGAAAGGCATTTGAAGAAAAAATCAAAAGGTAATAAATATATTTCACCATGAAGTATTGCAACATAGTTGCCATCAACAAAGCTAAAAGTTGACGTCAACTCCTCAACTCCTAGTCTTTGTCACGCCCCAACATTTGCATAGGCTACACCACTGACCTGAGATCAGGTAGTCTTCTGAATCTACAATACAGGCCAAAAGTTTGGACACACCTTCTCATTCAATGCGTTTCCTTTATTTTCATGACTATTTACATTGTAGATTATCACTGAAGGCATCAAAACTATGAATGAACACATGTGGAATTATGTACTTAACAAAAAAGTGTGAAATAACTGAAAACATGTCTTATATTCTAGTTTCTTCAAAGTAGCCACCCTATGCTCTGATTACTGCTATGCACACTCTTGGCATTCTCTTGATGAGCTTCAAGAGGTAGTCACCTGAAATGGTCTTGAAGGAGTTCCCAGAGATGCTTAGCACTTGTTGGCCCTTTTGCCTTCACTCTGCGGTCCAGCTCACCCCAAACCATCTCGATTGGGTTCAGGTCCGGTAACTGTGGAGGCCAGGTCATCTGGCGCAGCACTCCATCACTCTCCTTCTTGGTCAAATAGCCCTTACACAGCCTGGAGGTGTGTTTGGGGTTACTGTCCTGTTTAGAAATAAATGACGGTCCAACTAAACGCAAACCGGATGGCATGTCGCTGCAGAATGCTGTGGTAGCCATGCTGGGTCAGTATGCCATCAATTTGAATAAATCCCCAACAGTGTCACCAGCAAAGCACCCCCACACCATCACAACTCCTCTTCCACGCTTCACGGTGGGAACCAGGCATGTAGAATCCATCCGTTCACCTTTTCTGCGTCGCACAAAGACAACCAAAGATCTAAAATTTGGACTCATCAGACCAAAGCACAGATTTCCACTTGTCTAATGTCCATTCCTTGTGTTTCTTGGCCAAAACAAATCTCTTCTGCTTGTTACCTCTCCTTAGCAGTGATTTCCTAGCAGCTATTTGACCATGAAGGCCTGATTCGCGCAGTCTCCTCTTAACAGTTGTTCTAGAGATGTGTCTGCTGCTAGAACTCTGTGTGGCATTCATCTGGTCTCTAATCTGAGCTGCTGTTAACTTGCGATTTCTGAGGCTGGTGACTCGGATGAACTTATCCTCAGCAGCACAGGTGACTCTTGGTCTTTCTTTCCTGGGGCGGTCCTCATGTGAGCCAGTTTCGTTGTAGCGCTTGATGGTTTTTGCGACGGCACTTGGGGACACATTCAAAGTTTTCGCCATTTTCCTGACTGACCTTCATTTGTTAAAGTAATGATGGCAACTCGTTTCCCTTTACTTAGCTGATTGGTTCTTGCCATAATTCTAACAGATGTCCAATAGGGCTGTCGGCTGTGTATCAACCTGACTTCTGCACAACACAACTGATGGTCCCAACCCCATTAATAAGGGAAAAAAATTCCACTAATTAACCCTGACAAGGCACACCTGTGAAGTTAAAAACCATTTCAGGTGACTACCTCATGAAGCTCATTGAGAAAACACCAAGGGTTTGCAGCGCTATCAAAAAAGCAAAGGGTGGCTACTTTGAAGAAACTAGAATATAAGACATTTTTCAGATATTTCACACTTTTTTGTTAAATACATAATTCCATGTGTTCATTCATAGTTTTGATGCCTTCAGTGAGAATCTACAATGTAAATAGTCATGAAAATAAAGAAAACATGAGCATTGAATGAGAAGGTGTGTCCAAACTTTTGGCCTGTACTGTAGGTCGCGCATATCTCAGAAATTGTATGTATTGTTCGTCTGCTATTCCATCACTAAATTCACTTCTGAGACTTTTTTATGCGAGAAATCAACTATGTAAAGCTCAAATATGGGCAGTTTTACAAAAATTGATGGCTAATTGCAAATTTGGCAAGACAGTTTCGGACTTGAGGAGGTCCAAAATCTGCCATGATAGGCGGCGGCTGCCGGCCAGGTTTGATGCCTTCCCTGTCGACCTCTCCCTTCACAGACCCGCTGAGCTGGAGCCCTGTCAGGATCTCACACATGAGCTGCGCTGTGTACTTTAGAAAGAAGAAAGTTTGGAAGTTTTTCAAGGATATTGAAAATGAACCATGGTCGTAAATGCAGTGTTCCGGACTGTACAATGGAGAGGTAGTTGTCGATCTAACGCAGCGCCGCATACACCAGCAGAGGCTTGCAGGGGTTCACTCTCCGCTCCCCGCGCTTACTAGCTACAAGGTGAGTTGTGATTCTTTCGTGGAGGTTTTTATGTCCCATGGGTAACGTTACAACAACACTAGTTGTAATGAAAGTGTCGAATATTTGCATTTTGTCTCGGCTTCCAAATTGAGCCATTACACAGGGATGCATAAGGGCCAAAAAAATAGCACCTGGAACAACCAATGTTACCTACCCTATTAGGAGACCTTAAGGAACAGTATGAAATACCCTATATAATCATTCTATCACCCCTTTAAAAAAAGTGCATCCTCATGTAGGTGCACCTGCTGCATGTAGCCTAAGTTTAATGGAACGTGAGGACGCTAGTGTGAATATCGTCGCTTCACAATCTGCGCAATTAATAATTTTTTTGTTTTTCTAGTAAATTACCTTAAGTTTGAGATTAGGTGTTGGTCATGGTCAACCCCTTTCTATTCCCTGCTTTGACTCATCAATTCTGGACTCTGTGCTGCTGCCAGCCTGTGTAACGTATGTTCACCGTCGACTCACCGTCGATCGATTGTTAGCTTCAGCTGGCTAACGTTAGTTAGTGATCTAGCGAGGATTATCCCTTCAGACCATAGTGGACTTCAGTGGACTCTCCGTCCAAACTCCCGACTGGACCTTCGTCTGCCACGACTATGGGACTCTTTCAAGTTCTTCTGTTAGCTACCACCGACTCGGCGAGCACATCTATTCACTGTAGAGCTCTTTCAACCCTGTTCTCGTCTCAAGCAAATAGCTAACCCTTACAGCTAACGTTAGTGTTAGCCACTACCTCTCTGGACTGCTGAAAATGGTGTTCATAAAATGGAGTGAGGAGTTGCAGCATTTGCCTAGACTAGAGTGGGATGGTGTGTGTCCACAGTCTTTTACTTTTACTTTTAAGTTTATTTGAATAGGGACAAGTATGTTACATAAGCTCATGTTACATACTACAACATTTCAGCCGAAGCTAATTCTAAATGTCAGTCCCTAGTGGGCCTGAAAAAATTCAACAATACATAGTTAAAATAAACATATTAAAACAGTATAACACAATAACAACGAAGCCGGTAGTCCGTGGTCACATGCTTGACCTCTGATTAAAAAGTCTTTAAGTTTGTGTTTGAAAAGGACCCAGTTTGACTCTCCTTTCAGTTCAGTGGGTAAACAATTCCAAGCTTTTGTGCCTTGTACAGAGAAAGCTGATTGTCCAAATGAAGTACTACATAGCCCTGAGAGCAACTATGCACTCACTCAAGACCTGTGGCGCTTGCTGATTTAAACATTTATGCATCAGCTTCAACAAAGACAATTTAATGAAATTTGCAAAAGATAAAATATTTAAATTCCTCAGACTAAAACAGTGATGTGACCTAATGGATTTCCTATCTAGGATTTTAACTGCTCTGTTATAAATCATTTGAATTGGCTTGACTGTAGTAACAGTAGCCTGTGACCATGTGCAGATGCAGTAACTTATATGCGAGAAGATCATGGCATGCACGAAAGTGTGAGCAGCATAAAACGGTAGGTAATCCCTGATCAATCTGAATGTGTAAAGATTAGCTTTGGCTACTCAACATATTTTTGTTAATATTTTCAAATTTAAGTTGAGAGTCAAGTACAAGGCCCAGGTATTTGACCTCTGAGACCTGCTGGATCTTATGCCCATTTATCCGTAAATTTAGTTCTTCTGACATGGACTTGAATCTTGAGGCAAAGCAAATAGACATAGTATTTTTAACATTCAATGTCAGCCCTGCATTTTGAAACCACACCGCAACATTTTGCAGGTATTTTGCCAGTTCAACAGAAACTGCATGCACACCAAGAATGGACCCTTGCGGTACTCCTGTATTCATTTTTAAGAATGTAGACATTTCATTATTAACCACTGATCTCTCTATTCGAGATATGATTTGAACCACTGTAAAGCTAATGGTGTAAAGTTAAAATTGGACAGTTTGTGGATAAGGATATCATGATTTAAAGTGTCAAATGCCTTTTTGAGATCCAAAAAGACGGCGCCAACGATTTCTCCCTTATCTATTGCAAATTTGAGTTGTTCCACAAAGAAACAATTTGCCGTTTCGGTTGAGTATTGAGGACAGAAGCCAAATTGTAATGGGTGTAAAATGTTATTTGATTGTATAAAAGTCAAAAGTTGACCATACACAATTTTCTCTAACACCTTTGAGAATACCGGTAAGATGCTTACAGGCTGATAATTGCATGCCTGGTCAGGTGTTCCTGACTTAAATAATGGCATAACTTTAGCCTGTTTCCAGATTGTGGGGAATTGTCCGCTCTGAATAGACAAATTGATCAAGTGTGTTAGAGGCTTTACAAAATTGTTTCTATTTCGTTTCAAAAGGACTGTATTTATGTGAAAAAGATCCTTACTATAGCTGTTGTTAACTGAATCTATCGCTTCAAGCACTTTTACTTCATTGGTCAGTTGAAGTGAGAACGACGAGTATTGGTTTGTTGATTGTTTAGTGAACTTTAGTTGCTGTTCTACATTAACTTGTTGCACCAGTTCTTACACTGACGAAGGAAAAAAAACGTATTAAATTCCAATGCTATTTGTTTACTGTCCCTAATCTGCCTGTCTCCATTTCTAAGTTCATGGATGGTCTTTGATTTGCCTGACGGTTTCACAATACCATTTATTTGCTTCCACATTATGAGAGGACTTCCCTTGGCTTCTGTTATTGTTGTGATGTAATACTCAGCTTTTGATTTTCTTATATTTTTAGTGACTCGATTTCTTAAACTTTTAAAAATATTTATATCACTACTTAGTTTGGTCTTAACTGATTTTTTCAGAGCCAGATCTCTTTCTTTCATTAATTTTTTCAACTCCTCATTAATCCAGGGTAATGTTCTCTTCTTCAAATGCTTTTGCTTTTTAAGAAATTTAAAGATGATCCCTTCAACCTTGTTCATTACCTCTTTACAGCAGCTATGCACAACGTCGTTGTCCATAATTATGCTCCAGTCAAGAGCATTTCATTCATTATCTACAGCAGAAAAATCTCACTTTAAAATGGTCAATATATTTGAATGAGTTTTATTTATATTTAGTAAACGTTTTTTTGATAATTTTCGGGCAACGAGAATCATGTTATGATCAGACAAACCAATTAGAAAATTGTATGATTTCAAAATACGATCATCCTTGTTCGAAAAAACTAGATCTATTTGTGTTCTTGAAGATTTTGAGATCCTTGTAGCACCCTTAATTAGTTGGGAGAACTCAAATTTAGTCATTAAGGTTTTGAGTTTTTTCCTTTTACCAGAATTAGACCAGTCTATATTAAAATCACCTAGTACAATATCTTTGGACTTATGGGCCACCAATTTCATCAATTTGCTCAACTCATCAAAAAACACATCTTTAAAAGAAGGAGGATTATATAAAGTCACAATTTTAAAATGCATACTTGATGATAATGAGATTTCAACACAAATAAATTCAATATTTAGTTCATGATCAAAAGTGACTTCTGTGCATGTCATGTAATCTCTTAAATAAAGTGCCACTCCTCCTCCTCTTCCAAATTTCCTGTCATTTCTATAACATTTATAACCTGGGATATCAATTAAACCTGTTTGAATCCCACTATGAAGCCAGGTTTCACTCAGGCCTAAAAAGTGTAAGTTCGAGTCCATTACCAGCGATTTAACCTCATCATGCTTTGGCAGCAGGCTCCTAATGTTCAAATGTGCTCCAAAAATGCCTTTAGGTTTACTTTTCCTGTCCCATAAAATTTTCGCATGGTTCACAGTGGGGAAAAAACTGGTGAGATTCATGTTTACTCACTGTTTTTAAAGATGTATCAAACATCTGTCTTTCATTCCGACAATGATTTCCCGAGTCCTTCTGCGCTTGCATCTCTATGGTACTGGACAATGTTCCACTGTCAAGGCTAGCCAACCTTGCCACTGAAACAGGCATACGCGCAGTAGTACGTCCTCCTGCGATAAAATTCTCCTTTCCTCCTGTGCCGGAGAGTGTAGCGCCAGTTCAGCCTCGTTCACCGGCGCTTGTCCCCCTGCACGCTCCTGTCGAGGCCCCGGCCTCCCTCTGGTAACAACACACCCATCGCAGAAAGGAGACCATCCGCAGCGGTTTTCATGGACTCAAAGTCGATTTACAGGGCAGGGTAGATTATAAAAACATAACAAAACAAACAAAACAAAACAAGTAGAACAAAACAAGATTCAGATGAAAAAGGGAGGGGGGCAGGGGGGCTATGGGTAGGCAGAGTTGAAGAGATGGGTCTTGAGGCAGGACTGGAAGATGGTGAGGGACTCAGAGGTGCGGATCTCTTGGGGGAGGGAGTTCCAGAGCCTGGGAGCTGCTCTGGAGAAGGCTCTGTCCCCAAAACTGCAGAGTTTGGACTTTTGGATGGAGAGGAGACCGGCTGAGGTGGATCTGAGGGACCGTGAGGGTTGGTAGGGGGAGAGGAGGTCAGTGCGGTATGAGGGGGCCAGATGGTGGAGGGCTTTGTAGGTGAGGACCAGGATTTTGTAGGTGATCCGGTGGGAAATAGGAAGCCAGTGGAGTTGTTTTAGGACTGGAGTGATGTGGTGCCAGGATTTGGAGCAGGTAATGAGGCGGGCGGCTGAGCTCTGGACCAGTTGGAGTCGGTTGATGTTGGTAGAGATGATGCCAAGGAGAAGTGAGTTGCAGTAGTCCAGTCGGGAGGAGATGAAGGCGTGAATGAGTCTTTCAGCAGCGGGGGGTGTGAGAGAGGGTCTGATTTTGGCGATGTTGTGGAGGTGAAAGAAGGAGGTTTTAATGACTTGACGGATGTGAGGCTCAAGGGAGAGGGTGGAATCAAAGACAACGCCAAGGTTGCGGGCCTGGGGAGATGGGGAGACAATGGTGCCGTCGATGGTGAGAATGGGGTTATTGGTTTTGCTAAGTGTGGATTTGGAGCCGATCAGAAGGAATTCTGTTTTGTCGCTGTTGAGTTTGAGGAAGTTGTGTTGCATCCAGGTTTTAATAGCTGACAGACAGGAGTTGATGTGGGAGAGGGGAGGATTGTGGGGGGATTTGGTGCTGAGGTAGATCTGGGTGTCATCAGCATAGCAGTGGAAGTCCAGGTTGAAGTGGCGGAGTATCTGACCAAGAGGGAGGATGTAGATGATGAAGAGGAGGGGCGGGGCGTGCAGCCTTGGGGAACACCGTGGTGACTGTGGCTGTGGCAGAGGTGTGGTTGTGGAGAGAGATGAAATGGGATCTGTTGGCTAGGTAGGAGTGGAGCCAGCTGAGTGCAGTACCTTCGATACCGAGGTCTTTGAGTCTGGTGAGCAGGATGTTATGGCTCACAGTATCGAAGGCTGCACTCAGGTCGAGGAGGATGAGGATGTTGAGGGAACCGGTGTCAGCAGAGGTGAGGAGGTTGTTGAGGACTTTGAGGAGAGCGGTTTCTGTGCTGTGGAGGGGGCAAAAACCAGATTGGAGAGGTTCAAATTTATTTGGCATGAAGATGGGTTTGTAGTTGTGAGGCGACTATGCGTTTCAGGGTTTTAGACAGAAAGGGGAGGTTGGATATTGGGTGGTAGTTGTTGAGAGAGAAGGGATGCAGACCAGGTTTTTTAAGGATTGGGGTGACAGCAGCAGTTTTGAAAGCAGAGGGGACAGTTCCAAGGGACAGTGAGGAGTTGAAGAGGTTAGTGAGGTAGGGGCATAGGACCGGGAGGCAGGACTTCAGGAGTGGAGTAGGGAGGGAGTCAAGGGAGCAGGTAGTGTGTTTGGAAGAGCTGATGAGTTTGGAGATTTCAGGAGGAGTGACTGGGTCAAACTGGGAGAGGAGGCAGTGTGGAGGAGGGGTCGGGAGGTCTGGAGGGATGGGGAGAGGAGGGTCCAAGGTAGGTGCTGGAGTAGATCCTGGGAGGTCAGATACAGGGGATAGAGATTTGTAAATGAGATTGATTTTGTCAGTGAAAAAGTGGAGGAATTAGTTGCAGAGATCCGGAGTAGAGGTAAGGAGGCTTTTGGTCCGAGGCTTGATGAGGTTGTTCATTGTGGAGAAGAGGGTTCTGGGGTTTTGGCAGGGGTCGGTGAGGATGGTGGAGAGGTAGGCAGATTTGGCAGCAATGAGGGCATCTTTGTAGGCGGTGAGATGGGATTTATAGGCTTCATGATGGACTGTGAGGGATGATTTCTTTGTCATACGTTCAAGTTGTCGGCCAGTTTGTTTCATTTTCCGGAGTGCAGGTGTGTACCAGGGTGAAGAGGTGTTAAAAGTGACGGTTTTTGTTTTTAGGGGGGCCAGGGTGTTGAGGGAGGTAGACAAGGTGGAGTTGAGGTGGTCTATGAGGTCATCAGGTGAGGTGAGGGTTGAGTCCAGGCGGAGAGTGGTGGAGAGCAGGTCAGAGAGATGGTGGGGATTGATAGATTTGAGGTTGCGGAAGGTGATTTCTCGGGAGGCGTGGCGGGGTTGGAGAAGGGATGGTGGACCGTATCAGTTTGTGATCAGAGAGGGGAAAGAGGCATGGATGGAGGTCGAGCACTGGTTGGTTGTCGGAGCAGACCAGGTCGAGGATGTGTCCTTTTTCATGGGTGGGGAATGTGACATGTTGGGTGAGAGAGAAGTTATCCAGTAAAATGTTGAATTCTGATGAGAGCTTGCAGGTGGGGGAGTCCATGTGGATGTTTAAGTCACCGAGTAGCAGCAGACGTGGAGAGAGAGATGAGGCTAGTGTGAGGAGTTCAGTAAAATCAGAGAGGAAGGAGGGATTTGGTTTAGGTGGCCGGTAAATGAGGATGACTGTCATGGAGGAAAGCGCTTTGAAGGCGAGATATTCAAACGATGATACTGAGGGGAGGGTGAGTTCTGTGATCCGGGAGTTCCGATTGAAAATGACGGCGAGGCCACCTCCACGGCGGGAGGGGCGGGGTTTGCCGATGTAGTTGTAGCCAGGGGGGGATGCTTAATATAGTATATGGTATGTCCGGTTTAGTGCTGCGAACGGTTCTTGCAACCCCGTTGTCCAGGATTGCAGTGAAAATGATAAATTGACCATGTCCATATCCAAACGTGTTAATACTTTGGAGGTACTGGGATCCTTCAAACAACTATTCTGCTAAAATGATCACTTTACTGTACATTTGTACCGTCGAAAGTAACAGCGCTCCACCGCAAAACCCAAATAAAATAAAGACGATTATCATGGGCGTCAGTTTGGTTTGAAATGTGCTGGGGACAGAGACGCATTTGGAAGTGCATTTCCAGAAGTGCTGGGTAAAATGATATCCATTTTTTTTTGTCTTTTGCGCAGGTCATGTTTTGAAAGACGCTGTCTAATGTATCAGATAACTGTAAATTAATAAAAATGTATTCAAAAATGGGATGACGTCCGACACGTTTTAAGAAGAAGAAGCCTTAAGTTTTCAAAAACAATTAGACAGGCATTCTAAAACGCTTAACGTGGTTTAATGCAGGGTGCGAACTACGCAAGCATCAAGGCGTGGCGGTGCTGCGGTGCAAATTCAACTCATGTTTAGGACATGTTAATTTAAAGATTCGCAGAAAAAATATAAATATTGGAGGCCATTAATCGGCGCGCAAAGTCCTTGAAATCCATTCTGCAGTAATCGTCATATAGCCATGGTAAAAAGAAAACAAGGCAGTTTAATTCATTTTGGTTTTACTAAGACACTGTGTAGCGATGACGTTAATAGCACGACCGATTCACCTGCTACAAGCCCCACCTCCAACCGGGGTGACAACGCAAGAAGAAGCTGAAGAAATAATGTCCTCTCTGGCTGAAGATGCTCCTAATCACTCTTGTTCCTCTCTCTCCCGTTAAATTGGAAAAGTCCTATTATTATGGACGTTATCCGATAAGCTTTTCTGCTTCTTTAGAGCCTATAAGGAAAATGCTTAACGTGGTAGAATCAACAATCAATCAATTATCACCAAATTTCTCTCTCATATTGCTCATTATAACCACTGAAAACTGTCAAAAAATCTAACCGAAAGTCCTATTATTATGGACATTATCTGACATTAGGCGTTTCTGCTTCACATTTTCAGCAGGGCAGCGGAGCGGCTGTGGGTTGACTCCCCACGGTTCTCATATGTCCTATAAGGTCCGCAGCAGATCGGCTGTGTCTGTGCCTGTCCTGTGGGGATAGAGCTTTTTGTGGATTTGTTGGTATCTGTCGCTCACAAATTATAGACCTATGTGTTATGAACTTTATTTTTTTAACTAAATTGAGTTTGAGGTTTTAAAAAAAAGTGGTGGGTACAAAATGACTCGATGACGAAATGTGGTTGGGACGCGTACCCACCGTCCCCACCGAAATCGATGCCTATGACGATTATCAACTTTGAGTGATGATGAGTAGTGTGTTCCTTTGCTTACGAGAGCTTTCTTGCGTCTTACGCTCCATTATGATTTAGGTAGGCATGGCTGTTTTTTCTTGGCTGGAGAAGGCGACACCAATACTTTATAAAACAACACGGAGCCCAACAAACCATAGTGCCATGCATTAATTTGATATTCACCAACTCCTTCAGTCTGCCAAACCACCACATGCGCCATTTTTGTTTCAAGCTCCTCCTATCCGCCTTCAATCCGCCACAATGCACTTTAGTCATGGCGCACCCCCTCCCTATCTCTGCTTCTCTGCAGCTCTTAGCTATGCTGTTATAGTTTTAGACTGCTGGGGGACTTCCTTTGACACACTGAGCTCCTCTCTCTTCTCTCTTTTCATCTGTGGGAAAATGCTTGTTACTAACGTAGCTCTGTGGAGCTTGTTTCCCGTAGCCATATGTTTTCTCGCCCCGCAGTTTTCCATGGATTAGGTTGGCACCTAAATCATGGTTGCAGCATTCACCGTGGTCCTACTAGGCGCCCTGCTATGCCCAGCTACACCCTGCAGTGCCCTGCTACGCCCCCCCCCACTAAGAGCCTGGGTCTGTCCAAGGTTTCTCCCTAAAAGGAAGTTTTACTCACCACTCAGGTTTTCTGCCTAAAGGGGAGTTTTTCCTCACCACTGTCGCACTAAATGCTTGCTCTTGTGGGAATTACTGGAATTGCTGGGTCTTTGTAAATTATAGAGTGCGGTCTATACCCACTCTATCTGTAGTGTCTCGAGATAACTCTTGTTATCATGATTTGATACTATAAATAAAATTGAATTGAATTGTAGCCAGTGATATTACAGACAACAAAACAAAATGGCAGATTTGCAAGCACCATGTTGCAAATGTAAGTAAAGATAAGACCACTAATTAAAATATTTCATGGTGAAATAAATGTATTACCTTTTGATTTTTTTCTTCAAATGGCTTTCAAAGCCAGTAGAGAAAAAGACATCCATTTCTGCCAACCTTCAATTTGTTATGATACTGTGATAGTTATATTCAGCTAATGGTACTTATGTATGCAGATGATGGGATTACCATGTCTGCAACACATGAAGGGTTGAGAAAAGCAATAAATTAATATATGTGAAATTGCTCTAGGGAATGGAAGGTCAATAGTTAAACCACAGTTACTACTTTGGTTGTAGAAAAGTTGATATGAAGTTTGTATGTAATGGCAACATTTTTTGAGATTGTCCACTGCTTTATATATCTGGGTGTCATATTAAGTCATAATAGCTCATGTAAGATTGTCATTGAGGAGCTCCATAAGCAGACCTTTACAAATATGTTTGCCCTCATTAGTAAATGTAGAAATTTTGATTTACCTGTAGATATTAGATTTTGATAGGTAGTCACACCAGATATGTTGTATGCATATGAATATAGTAAGTAGTATACACTAAAAGTTAATATGACAACCTGTAATATGGTATTTGTAATTGTCGCAATACATTATAATAATAATTTGTTTTCAACCAATGTCATAATTTAGAATTATATAAATTGCATTTAGTATTATTTAGTGATTTTATTTGGTAAGAGTAAAGTGCTTTTATTTTGAAGTCTCTGCACAAGGCGCAAGGGATGCTCCTGAGTGAGAGAGTCGGCAAGCTAACAACAAGTGAAGCACGGACAATTTAATGCTCCAATAAAAGTTTTAAGGTTGTTATAGCGGATGTCAGCGATCTAAGGAAACCACTATTCTCCTGAGTACAGCATGCAGCCAACGAGGTATGTTGTTTTGTGTCTGTATTTTACTTTGGTGAACGTTATTTTACAAGCTGTGCATGTCATTGTATGTTCATATTAAGCTAATGTGGTCTTTATTTTCTCGTTATACTGTGTGTTTAGTTTTCACGGTGGATTTGGAGAAGAAGCTTCAAATAAACCTGTAGCAAGAAAGCCACTTGTGTCTGCCAGTGCTTCGAGGGAATTATAGTATTGGTAGCTGGGTATAGAGTCGTAGGAGTGCCAAAAAAAAAAGAATAAGAAAATAAATATGGAAACATAAAGATAAATAAATAAAATTATAAATGTGGAAATATAAAGACAATGTTATTATTATTATTAATAATAATTATAGACATTTTAATTTATTTTCACATTGATTAGTTATTCATTAATGTGTATCTTTTTAATATATTTGGATTATTTATTTTGTACATAATGTCATTTTTTTATTTTACCCCTTTATTTTTCCTTATTCTTCTTTTCTTCATTGCTTTTGCTTGGGGGGGGACAGATCAATGTTAATGTCAACGTCTATATTTACTTTGAATTCAATCCACAATGTGGCATAATGTAATAAGATTGTACGGATGTCGTACATTTTTATTTGTTGTATTTAACACACACACACACACACACACACACACACACACACACACACACACACACACACACACACACACACACACACTTTACTTAGGCTCTGAAAACAATGAAAATGCAGTTCAGCTCTTCTCCATACTCACTATGAGATACAGTTTGTAGTCAATACATTTCAATAACTGTAATTGTATCTATAACAATGTCCTTGACTCAATTCTGCATTCTGAATGGATGAGCGGATACACAGCTACATATAATCAATCAATCATAAATGGCAACTCTAAATTGCCCCCAGATGTGAATATGAATGGTTGTCTGTCTTGTCTATGTGTCTGCTCTGTTGTAGCCTGGCGACGTGTCCAAGGTGTACCACACCTCTCACCCCAATGTGTGCTGTGATAGGCTTCAGCACCCGATGACCCTGCAAAGGATAAGCGGATGTGTGTGAATGACAATCTATGTGTGTGTGTGTGTGATTACCTTTTTCTCTGGGTTGAAGGTATCCAATATGTCCGTGGTTGAATAATCTATTACAAAACCTCGTAGTGGAGCTGAGCGATATGGAGATTCCCCATTTACTGCAAAGATCAAGCCATCTTTGCACACACACACACACACACACACACACACACACACACACACACACACACACACACACACAGTTAGGGAATCCTTGAAATTTCCTTGAATCATTTAATCAAGCATTTAATCATGCATATACTAGCATTTTTAGCTAATACATCCTGACTTTTACCCTTTACATATGTTACACCTCCAGTTTGTAACACAGGCTTTCTGTTTGTGTCTGAGCCCAGGCCAAGATAACCCCAATTACTTAATTTTGACATCCCATGAAAGACATTGTACTAACCATGAAAGTAAATTGATTACCCTTTTCAATTTTCATTAGGACTGAATTGGGACTGAAAAGAAAAATAATAGGAATGCACCAATTGCAGCCGATACCGATGAGTAGAATTTCCATTTGGTTTGTTGATTCCAATGCCAATGTTTGTTTTCTTTTGCACCAGGTAAACAAATAAATCTCATTATAGAAAAAAATATGAAACCATTTTCATCACACTAACTGTGGTTGAGAAGAAATTCTCCACCACCACCAGTGTACCTGAAGGCACCATGGAGGCCCATCAGAGCCCACATGCTTTGTTGTTTGTTTACATAACTTACTCACAGGGAAGGCAAAATGTTGTCACAGCGGTGACTTCAGGGAAGCAGGAGGATTTTCTGTTGTTTCTCCGTCATGTCAGACTCTGGCAGTGGCCATGGTGTCTGGAATAGTCAAGCTGCAGGCTACCGGTAAGCTAACACTACCCTGTGTCTTTAGCTGCATGCTACCAGCTGGTAAGCTACGCTGTTCGCTGGGATTTCGGTTTGTGCTTTCTAGGCCTCCAGGTCATCTCTCCGTTTTTACCTTTCAGGTTATCGTTGTACACTTAAAATATAAAAACAAAAATAATTTTTTGAAGCTGGGTAGGCTACTGTTGTAGGAATCAGACCAATTAACACAACATTAAGGCAGCGCAAAATAAGTAAACATCGGCTACTGCCATCGGCGCTTCCCCCCTTATTTGCCGATGAGCCAATGACTATAAATGCCAATTTTGATGTCCAGCTGATGCATCGGTGAAAATAATCCAAGATTTTGCTTGTGGGAATATAAACACAACTTTGACACAGTTCTATAATCACAGTTTAGCATTTGAACTGAGTAACAGGAAAATTAAGCGAGGGACAAGGGGATGACATGATTGATGTCCCTAGCCAGCTCAGTCAGTACTCACCTCCAACAGGGCTGTAGGTTATGGCAAACACCTCCCCTGCAAACTCCTCTTTCTTTATTTCCTTGACAAACACTCCAGTTTTGGCTATGAAGCACTGGATACGTCCGTTCTCTCTGTCAGCCACACAAATTTCCTGTCTGTCAGGAAGAAACACCAGGCTGTGGGGGATCCGGAACGGTATGCGCCTTCTGTCTGACGAGCCTTTAGTCAGAAAAATAAGGCAAGATGGCTCAATATGTGCAGATGGTGTCCACTGGTGCATTGGTGTCAGTGGTGTGTAAAACTACTGAATGATAGCGTTATTAAAAAAGTTCCTCTATGAAGAAAACAACAATGTTAGCAGCCAACTAACACTGTATAAAAGTCATATTGTCTTTTCCAATGATTGTTTTTAATTACGGTACCTTGGGCTTTTTGGGCTGTGGTTAGTGTGTGTGTTTATGAGAGACAGAGTTTTTCCATCCACATATGTTCCTTGGATCGGCTCGGCACATTAGCCCAGCACGGCAGGGATTTGCATTTCCATTACAACAGGGCCACCCGCTTGACAGTGAGTCTTCAGTGCTGGTGAGTTGGGTGACAGGGCGATTTATACAAAAAATAGCCTAAAGTTTATGGACATAGTGGCTTAATCTATCCATGGAAAAAACAACTAATTTCAGCAGATATCTTAGTTACAAGAAGATTAAGCTAGCAAGGCAGTTTTGTGTTTCTATGTGTGGTATTTATTTAGTTTGGGAAACGATTTGAAACAAAAGCATGATGCGGCCAGCGTAGAGGTCAGTAACACTAAAGTAAAGCACACCCTCTAGTGTAATATTGCTTAGTAAAATAAGATACATAGATATATATCTGAAAGTATGATGGATGCAGGAAAGAAGCTTTAAACCACAGAGATTCAGTGGTAGATACAAAAGTACTGGCACTTAAGACACACTGTCAAGTCGGTGGCCCTGTTGTAAAGAAAATGCAAATCCCTGCTGTGCTGGGCTGATGCGGCGAGCCAAGTCGAGCAGAGCTGAGCCAAGCCAGCACATGTGTATGGAAAATTCCTACGAGAACGTCCATCTCGGACGCGGCTTGTAGCCATAAAACTAATTAAAGCTGCGAGCAGCGATGGACGGGCCCTCGCGCCTCTGCGCTGGCCGCTCCTTGCGACTGTGCATTTGCGTGGCACTCAGACGCAGCAAACCGTCACCAATGAAAAGGGAACTCCCCGCCGAGTTCAACGATACCTCACACAAGACTACGTCATATGGTTCATTAGCTGTGAAAAGGGGCGTGGCTAATGCATAGGGGGCGGGCCAAACCATCACCAATGAATAAGGAAGTCTCTGCTGAGTTCATTGATACCTCACACAAGGGTCTATCTTAAATGGTTCAAATTTTAAGAAAGGGGGCGGGGCTTAAGCATAAGGGGCGGGTCAAACCATCACCAATGAAGAAAGAAGTCTCTGCTGAGTTCAATGACACCTCACACAAGACTCTACGTCATATGGTTCATTAGCTGTGAAAAGGGGCGTGGCTAATGCATAGGGGGCGGGCCAAACCATCACCAATGAATAAGGAAGTCTCTGCTGAGTTCATTGATACCTCACACAAGGGTCTATCTTAAATGGTTCAAATTTTAAGAAAGGGGGCGGGGCTTAAGCATAAGGGGCGGGTCAAACCATCACCAATGAAGAAAGAAGTCTCTGCTGAGTTCAATGACACCTCACACAAGACTCTACCTTAAATGGTTCAAATGTTATGAAAGGGGGCGTGGCCTGCGTAAGTGGGCGTGGCCATATTATAGGGGGCGGCTCAGTATCACACTTAGACCACACATTCTGAGTTTCATGCAAATCGGATGATGTTTGTCATATAAGGCAGATTTCCTGTTGCCAGCGGGGGGCGCTATGACCAAAAGTCAATTTTGGCCTGTAGGTGTCCTCAGGCATGGACCCTTGTCCATCGTGAGAAATTTCGGGCAGATACGACAATGTACACTCAAGTTACAACAACTTCTTTGTTGATCGCTAAACACTCAAAATGGCCGCCACACCACGCCCACACCGTCTGACGAAAAGTTTTTCTTTTAATAACTTTTCATCGTTAAGGTGTTGGGATGGTACAGACCAAGTTTGAAGTCCATCGGATGAAATTTCAAGGAGGAGTTCGTTAAAGTATAGCACCTTGACTTTTAGGCCTACTTCCTGTTGCCACTAGGGGGCGCTATGACTTTAAATACGTAAATTTTCACCAGACTTGATGCGACCGCCAAATTTGGTGAGTTTTTGAATATGTTTAGCCCCTCAAAAAGCCAATTCATTTGACGGGAAAAAGAAAGAAAGAATAATAATAATTCCTTCAGTTTCAATAGGGCCTTCGCCGCTGTCGGCGCTCGGGCCCTAATAATTCCTTCAGTTTCAATAGGGCCTTCGCCGCTGTCGGCGCTCGGGCCCTAATAATGCCTTCAGTTTCAATAGGGCAGTTTCAATTTGCTAATTAATTACAGAAATTAAAACCGCGCAATCTAAAGGCCAATTGACGCCATATTTGGCAGACAGCCTCATTGGCACATGAGGAACAACAGTTTTAAGTTTTGTGTCCATCGGAATAGCCATTGGCAAGATACAGCCATTCCTGTTTCCACACCCACCTACAGGAAGTTGGTTCTCCATAACTTGTGCATTGTTTTAGCTATCAAAATTCTTTTGATAACTCTTTGTCACGAGGGTCCTCCGAGTCTGTATGCAAGTTTTTGTGCCGATCGGACTCGCGCCTCAGGAGTAGTTAGACAGAGTAGGTTTCCCATATATCAATATTTTGCGGATTAATTAAACAAAATTAAAACAGCGCCATCTAATGGCCGATTGGTGCCAAGTTTGGCAGAGATGCAAATTCTACCATGAGAAACGACCTTGTCAAGTTTCGGGCCAATCGGAATAATTGTTGCCAAGATAATGCAACTTCCTATTTAGACAGGAAGTTGCTATAACATGCACATTTTTTCAACTATCAAAATTCTCTGGATAACTTTTCGTCATGATGGTCAACAGATACTACCTGCAAAGATTCAAGAAGATTGAAAACACGGCCTAGGACAAGTTTGAAAGAATGTAAAACACCTGAAAAATGCATAATTAAAAATGGCCGCCTTCCGGTTGGGCGGAGCTAATGAATGTAAATGAGAAATATGTCCGCAGTGATAAGAGCAATATGTGTACTAAATCTGGTGAAAAGTGGAGCAACTATGTCCAAGTTAAGGCCTTCCACGCATTAGGGGGCGCTATGGAGCCCGCTTACAGGTATGAGCCAAATCGCTGTACAGTCTCGCAAAGCTCCCAGGTGTTTATGTGGGCGCCAATTTTTGTGAGTTTTCGTGTATATTGAGGCCGTCAAAAATTTTCCCAAGGGCTAAAACATATTAGGGGGCGCTATAGAGCAACCATACCACCCTCAAGCCTAAATGTGTATTCAGATGAAAGAGTTTAATATTCTGCACATAGCTTCAAAATTTTAAGAGTTTTCATGCATCCTAAAGTCCTCAAACAAGTGTTCGTAAAATGAAGATTATTGCACGAAAAACAAGATTTCGGAAATTTTAGAATTTTCTAATTTTTTCTAAAAATAGCTCCATGGAGTTCAAGATGAGACCTATGTTCCCTCAAAAGTTGGTATATTAACTTATTACTTTTATAACTTTAATGTTATTGTATATCCTGGTCGTATTTAATTGATGGAGTTTATGTATTACATTTATTGACACATTTTCAAATCCTACACAGGGGTGTTTAAAATGTATGCAGAAAGAGGAAAAATTGGACATAAGAGAGTGAAATAACATTTGTAACATAACATGCTCTCCACATGCAGAATGCCTGTCATTTTCAATGGTTAGCTTATTGGAAATGAAACTGAATGTTTGTATTATAAAAACTATTAAAAAAGGGGGCCCTTGTCTAACAAGACCTTCTTTAAAAATTAAAGAGTGTTTGTGTGTGTGTAGAGTCAGATTCCTACCTGCACCCCACTCAGACAGGTATTTGCCATCAGCAGAGAATTTCAGTATTCGGGAATTGCAGTAGCCATCAGACACAAAAATGTTTCCAGTCTCAGTATCTACAGCCACATCAGTGGGCTGGCAGAAGTGGTTGTTGTCACTTCCTGGTATGAAAGCCTCTCCCAGTGCCAGCAACATTCTGTCTCTGCCGTCACTGCTCACTTTTAACACCTGATGATTGTGCAGAAGGGTGTAATGGTAAATTACTGACTTGTTGTTTTATTGCTTAATCTCTCAGTGTTCACCTTGTATAAAAAATTTTAAAATGTCATGATGTGCTGATTCTTTAGAGTCTTTGTTCATTCTCTCAGACTCTCCTGATTTTCTAAACCTTCTTTGCACAAAGAATAAAGACTTAAAAGACTTTGTTGACTGAAGCTTTATTTCAGATCTCACGTATGTATAGAATTTCCACCACAAGGGCCAGTCTTTATTGGTCCTAAATCATTATATGTGTTTAAGATGTCACTTATTGACCAGAGTTTACACTCAAATAAACAATTCCCAAAATATTACTCACACTTGAATTCATCCACATGCTGTAACCGCTATGCTATACGTACTATATATGCTACACTGTAACTATGTTTTGTTTTTAAAAAGCATTGTTTACTTGTGATTTAATATTCTTAAGAAAGCTGCACATTTCATATTCAATAAAACTCAAAAGTAAACAATAACATATTTTATAGAGCTGGTTATTAATAGGGTTTAAAGTGAAGAAAAAATCCTGAGCCTGAAACTTATTTTTGAACAGAGAGGGGGGGTGAGTTCACAGTGTAATATTTCAATATGCAATCATTAAAGTGAATTTGATTGGCAAAACAGTTAAAGTCCTTCTGACATTACACAATAATAAAAGTCATAATTTTTCAAAACTATAAAGTTTTGGATACATTTTTACTTCTTCCAACCATCTGTTAAATTAAGAGTCAATGTAGATTTACATATTGCAATAATATCATAATCCTACAATGAATCATTGTGAAAACAAAACTTTCTAGATGTGTTGTTACTTTGGCCAGGTCATCATCAAAAAAGCGAATTTGTACATTCATGATTTTGTCCATGTTGATATTAGCTGCTTTATTTACATTCATTAAAAACGTTGCATTGTTTAGCTTTTCATATAGCTAGACATCTAAACTCTGGGACAAGGCTGTTATGTTTTAAATACCTGCCATGGGATTCCAAACAGACAGCTTTGTCAAGGCAGTTTGGGCTTCAGATAGCTTTTACACAGTGGCCATCGTTAATGACAAATCATGTTACGCTATGAACGTGCACACACATATTGTTTGTATCACGGTCGGTCAGTGAAGGCGCAGTCGTAGTGGTAGCGGGAGCTGTCGTTGCCGGTAACTTACTTGTATGACTTTGTGACTAGCAAGCACTTTCTGCCGTACAGTATCTTCCTTGAACATACACTGCAGAAGCAAGTACCCGGCTTCCTCAATTTGAGGCACCAAGTGCTACATGGCTTCCCGTCTCCACCCTTTTCCTCTTGTCCTCTATTCATGCCCAGCGCCATTTGTTTTTAACTCCTTTCTCAACTAAAGCTGTATCTACATGCTCCAAGTTTGATAAACTTTGCCTCCATTTTTTTTTTTGCCACATTACCACGAAGACCACACCGCCACCGCACTCTCACATTTCGGCAAAGACCCGCCCTACTTTGCATCTGATTGGCTAGAACTAGTTTCATTGGTAGGTGGAAGTTCGATGATTGGTTAAATCCAGCGCATCAAAACAAATCCCAGTTAACGAGTAAACGAGACTACTACCTGCAGCTTACCTGATGAAGAGCCACATCAGTGATCCAGTAATTATTCTTCTTGTCAGTAGTTATTCCATGAGGCAAATAAAACCTGCAACATCAAAGATATGAATCATTGCAAGACTAGAGATGCACCGATCGATTGGCTTGTGACCAGAATCGCCTGATTTTCTGCTTTCAGATATAGCTGATTCTGTGCCAGTCAAATTTACATGTTGGTGGTTTGTGTCGCATGCAGTATTGTCACAGTCACACAGATGACTTTCTCGCTAGATTTAGTGACTTTTTAGATCCTATAAGCAACTTTATTTCTAAAAAGTGATTAGTGAAAATTTAGCAAATTCTGATTCAGACCATCAGGAAAAATTTAGAAATATATTTGAAAATATTATAATCCATTCCCATGCATGCTGCTCAGATAAATCGCAGTGACTGGCTCTTCTACCAACAGAGTGTGGTCTCTCCCTCTCAGTAAGCGTGGGGCAGGCAGGAGGGCACCGCTCGCCGCAGGACTGGGAGTTAATATAATATAGCCTAATACACACACATTTACATTCTTGTGTAAATAGATTCTGATCCATAAATAGTTTTGTATAAATAAATCAATCAAAAAAGAAATACATAGTTTTAGATACATAATAAATACTTGACTCTCTATAATAGACCTACATACACAGTATGAAATTAGGGGTAATGCTATATAGATCTGTTGCGCCGGTTTTCTTTTGCAAAAGTAAAATATGTTATATAAAGTGGGATATACCATTATATATTTTAACTGGACTTTATTTGTACAAAAAAAGCTCTGTCCAGTAGCACGCAGCACTTTATTTTACTTTGAGACTTGTTTGAGATGAGACTGAGATAATGTCCTGTAACCTGGTGCAGTTTTGGAGAAAATATAAAAGTTATCTAAAGTGACTATATGTAACTTTTAAATGTTTCTGAAACTGTGTACTTTTTCCTTCCTTTTACCTGTAAGCTGTTACAGGTCATTTATGACGAGACTAACAGCGAAAAGAACACTATTTTTAAATAGTTTTTATTAATGCCTCTTCCGGGTCTGGTTTTTCATCGTAAATTAAAGCACAATATAACTTACATGTCTCTGCCAGAAGCCTTCAGGATGTTGCCTTTGGCAGGGTCCACAACCAAAATCGTGGACTGCTGAATTGGACCTAGGGACCTCTGCTGATATCTAGCCTGGCTGTTAAAAGAGCTGAAAAAACAAACATTTTGTTTGTAGTTCACAAAAGAGAAAGAGAGAGAGTGCAGTGAATTTTCCATACTACATTTTTTAGTTAGTTCACTAACAATGTTTCCCACAGGTTGAGAATTTACTTGTGGTGGTGGGTAGCACAGGATGTGATAGCACGGCATGTTATGGCTGTGTCCAGTAGGCTAATAAACTAGTCAAACAAAGGTTTATGAACTATTTATTGAAAAAAAGACAACAAGATAATTTTACATGAAATAACTATTAAAGGAACACGCCGACTTATTGGGAATTTAGCTTATTCAGCGTAACCCCCAGAGTAAGACAAGTCGATACATACCCTTCTCATCTCTCGTGCGTCAAGACGCTGTGACGGCTCCAGCATTAGCTTAGCCCAGCACAGATCCTGCAGGTAACTGGTTCCAACTAGCCTACTGCTCGAATTGAGACAAAGTGACAAACGCCAACATGTTCCTATTTACATGTTGTGATTGTAGAGTCATTAGCGTTCAGCATAAAATACAGCTTTCTATCCGTAAACAAACCGGAACTATATTCTCAGACAGGCTTGCTGCGAGGCATATCACTCCGCCCAAGTACTATATTCTTCCGCCTGAGAATATAGTTCCCGGTTTGTTTACGGTTAGAAGATGGCTGTGTCTCATGTTACGTTGTTTTTTGTACACGCTGTGACTCTACAAATCACAACATGTAAATAGGAACATGTTGGTGTTATTTTGTCACTTATTCGGAGCAGTAGGATTACTGGAACCATTCACCTGCCTGTTCTGTTATGGGCTGATGCCGCTGGAGCCGTCAGACAGCTGTACAGCATGCAAGGAGATGAGAAGGGTATGTATCGACTTGTCTTACTCTGGGGGTTGCGGTGAATAAGCTAAATTCCCAATAAGTCGGCGTGTTCCTTTAAGATATGAGATATGACTGTGATCCATACAGAAAATTACATGTTATTATAAATCTCAACACTGTGCTCATGGCATGTATCCTCCTAACTCCTGTTAAATCATATTAAACTAAGACTATCTAAAGTTAATTCTTGTTCATTTTGTTTGTTATAGATCATTGTTTGGTTTTTAAAGTATTTTAATCCAAGTTTTGGCCACCATATTAATGTTAAATACGCTGTTTTGTACTATACATGTCCGTGTTGCACTCATTAAGATCTCATCTGAACAGATTTTTGTTATTGAAACAAATCTGGATTTTAGTTTAAAACTTTTACAGTGAACTTAATAAACAGTAAATAGAGTTAATGGGTATGGGCACACAGACAGAATGAATGGGAACTGAAGGTTCAGTTAGCACTGATAATTGGACCTCTAACGGACTCTGGGTATTGCTCCTCTCCAATCTCGAGCACGCGTTTGCACACTGAAATTTGCATAAACGTAACCCGCCTATCAGGACGTGCCTACCTGAACCATGCAGCAGCACAGCATAAAAGGCAGCGTGCCCGCTGTCTGACATTCGGTTTCTCTTCAGCGACAGCTGATGAAGTCGCCGCTTCACGGACGTCAATGTGCATTGTGTCCACCACCAGCCTGCGAAGCTGGCTGAGAGCTGCCCATGGTTAGACACCTACGGTGATCCGCGTTCCTCCTCCGTCTATGGGCGTCGAGGAGGTGAATCTACCCTCCCAGGAGGATACATTTCCTCAGAACGGGAGGGGACGGCGAAGATGTTTTCATGGACCTCATCACCGGCTTGGTATTTTCCGTGTAGGCCAATCTTTCATTTATGGAAGGTTTAACGCCGGAGAGGGCCGAGAGGGTATATCACAGCTTCTTAACTGCCACTCCGCAGCTGCCCGCTCGTCCCCTGACACAGTTTTACGAGAAGTGGCAGAGCACCTGCGCAATAACGGTGAACAGGAAGCTGAGACTGGGCTAGTCTCTCTCAGGAGGAGATGAATTTCCTCTCGGGGGGAGATCCAGGACCTGCTACAGATGCAGGCGGTGTCTGTCACTACTGTGCACGACAGATAGAAAGGGTCCTATATTTCAGACCGATCAGAGCGATAGTGGGGGTCTTCACAACCCCTGTTAAAGGGGACCACAAGTGACCTCATACGTCACGGTGTTCACGGACCCCTGCCAGACAAGTGGATGCTTCACCCTGAGGGGTGGACACGTTGCACATGCAAGGCAAGGCCATGAAGGCTGCTTTACGCTTTTCCGCTGCTCCATCTCATCACTCCCCTGCTGGAGAGGGTGAGACAGGAACGGTTGTCAGTCATTCTGGTGGCCCTGGTACAGCACCATGACACGCAGAAATGACTCAAATGATGGCGGACCGGCCCTGAAACATTCCCTAGTTCTTAGGACTCTGTCTCAGGAGGCGGGGGCAATAGGTGCTAGGGATGTAACGATTCACTAAAACCACGATTCGATACGATTTTAAATTCACGATATGATTTTCTCACAAGTTTTTTTTAACAGAATGACATGACTGAAATATATCCCTTTATTTATATAAACTGTATAAAACAAGCAGATGTGTGCAATTGAAATAGTATTTTATCTTGAACTAAAAATTTATAACAAATTAAAGATATTCTTGTTTATTGCTAAGGCCATATGGTTACATTTAAATGACTAATTTAAAATGTAATAACAATAACTTGTAACAAAGTTTTTTACCAGTCATTTGCTGTTAAACCACAAAAAGAAGAAACACTAGATGGCAGAAGGGTATTTTACAACAACAATAAACCTAACACAAGCTTAGGGAGCCGGACCCAAACGCAACACTCCCGTCACTGTTGTTTATCCAACAGCGGCAGTGTCCATGCTGTCTGAAAGTGCAGCGTATCTCCTCTGTGTCTTTAGCTGCAGACTGTAATACGTCCCGGTGCTGGAATCTTTACCGGCTGTATGTTAACTAGCATCACACCCAAGGCTGTTTTCTTATCTCAACCGTTTGTAATCTTTACACATTTAAATCGATTTTTAACCGATTACCAATGCATGGTTACATCCCTAATGCGCTACCCACTCTGGGCCAACCTCTCCAGGCCTGGCTCCTGAGAGGGACAGGCTGAGGAGGGCTAGACTGTCTGTACAGGTTGTGCAGAATATCCAGGCGGCAAGAGTAGGAACAACCACCGCCTGTTAAAGGAAAAGTGGCTGGTGCTCCAACGCTGGTGCACGGAGAAGAGGCTAGATCCTTTGTCTTGCGCTGTCGACTCTATTTCTCTTTTTTGCAGTGCTTGATGGATAGAGGGCTGTCTCATGCCGCTATTAAAGTGCATGCAGCTGCCATCTGTTCCTGCCACAAGGATTTTAGCTACAGACCAGTCTTTGGCCACCCTCTTGTAAGGAGGTTTTTGCAGGGGGTTGGGAGACGACGCCCAGTTGTCCGTGTCTGCCCAGCAATGGGAACTGCCATTGGTGCTTGAGGCTTTAGTGAGGGATCCCTTCGAGCCTCTGGAGCGTTCCTCTCTGAAGGCGACGTCGCTCAGGACAGCCTTGCTGCTTGCAATGGCTTAGGCTAAGAGAGTGAATGAACTGACCGCCCTGTCGGTATACCCCGGTTGCTTGTTGCTCAGTGGTGGCCGCAGCGCGGCTACTCTCACAAGAATCCCTCCTTTGTTCCCCAGAACTTAAGGAACTCGTTTAGGTTGAGGGTTATTCAGTTGGATGCTTTTTGTCGTCCACCCCATGCGGGGGTCCGAGAGGCAAATTGCATTTGCTCTACCCGGTTTGTGCGTTGGCATGTTTTGTGGAATGCCCAGAAGCACGAAACAGCTGTTTGTGTGCTTCAGGGATGGTTTGGTCGGTAAAGCCTTATACAAGAAGTGCCTTGCGGGTTGGCTCTTTGAGTGCATCTCAAGAGACCCTACCGCTGTGGTTCATGCAGGTGTCGTGGCCTTTTTCGGTGGTCTGTGGGTTTTTCGGAGTCTGTGCTCGCTGGATCGACAGGGAACTGGGGAAAAGGGATTGGTGTGTGCCAGTTGTGCCACATCTGGCCCCCCTCTGGGCGTGATACACCTACATGCTCCCCTGCTCCCTGATGACTTGAAGGATGTGGTGTGTGGGGTGTCCTTGCTTGTACTTTAACCCCTGCAAGGTTTCATGCTTGGGATTGGAGAGGAGTATAACACATAGAGTCCAGTAGAGGGCTTCGTCTGTGCTTATAGAACTAGGGTTATGAGAGCATAACGTTCCTTTGTTTTTCTCTTAACTAACACTTTTGTTGTTTTTTATTTTGGTTATATGATTAATAAAAGTAAAAAAAAAAAAAATTCCATTTCAACAATAAGATTGTTATTCTATTATTGAAGTTATTTTTGTCCATATGCCCTGGCAAGATCACCAGCCATTGTCTGTAAAGAATTTGAGATACATTGGCCCTTTATGGACAACAGGCCTAAAAAAGAAATGTGGGCTGTAGTTCAAACCAGATCTGTGCTGTCTGTGGGTGATGGATTGTATTTCATCTGATGGACAACTGAAAAATGTTACATTGCATTTAAAACAGTGTACATTAGGATTTTTCAGTTTCAAGGACTGGCAGAAGCCCTGTACCAACAGAAAATGATTATATATATTGATTGAAAGAGACTTACTCTGCCCCCCAGTGGTGGTCACCTCTGTGGAAAATGACCAAGTTAGAGTCAGAGTCAAGGGTAAGTCCTGACACCTGACCCAGCTGGAGAGAACTCTGAGGCCATGCTGAGACTTGCTCCAAATGGTAGTCTACCACACACACACAAACACACACACACACACACACACACACACACACACACACACACACACACACACACACACACACACACACACACACACACACACACACACACACAGGTGATCAGTGACATTCTGTAACTGTTGCTAAAAAAGGGCTTTACATAGATCTGTTTTGATCTAAGTATCTATTTGTGTCTGTGTCTCTAGCTCAAGAACCCCAAGTTGACAGTGGATAAGCACACACAAAACAAAGTTGCAATGAGTTAACATGAATGCATTTCTATGACAAAAACCGGTGCTGACATTTTTTTCTACTGACAAACCACATATACAGCACTACCCCTACCAAATCCCAGATAATCCTAATCTATTTGGATTTCCATTATTTGAGTTTTAAAACTAGTTGTACATAAGAGGTCTAAGGGCCGGGTTTTGTGTTAACATCTCAAATGTGTTTATAGCTGATTTGAAGAGCAACTCTCAAGCAGGGTAAAAAGCCGGCTTTCATGGAGTGGCATACATATACATAATAATCCTTTAAATATGGTGATAACGTCACACATTTTCATACAGTGTTGCACACACAAAAAGTGGCAGAAATAGTTAAAAAACGAGCATGCATACTTTCTCAATTCAACGTCTTTGCAAAATCTTATAGTCTGTGACAAAAAACTCAACATTATGACAGATTGTCTTTAGATGTGAGATGGTTGTCTTTAGATATGAGACAGACTTTTATTTTGTGTATGGTAGGCAAAAAAAGTCTGTGCTGAAAAAAACATTTAATCGAAAATTGAACTGAATTGTGACCTTTAAATCGAAAGTCCAATCGTTACACCCTAGTCAAAACTGTGGAGATTTACTTGCAGGATGTACTTCCTGTGCCAGCTCAGGAAGTTCAACCTGCCTCAGGAGCTGCAGATGAAGTTTTACACTGCAATCATCCAGTCTGTTCTATGCACATCCATCGCTATCTGGCTTAGATGAGCCACCAAACAGGACAGGAAGAGAATACAATGGTCAGTCCCGACTGCAGAAAAACAAATGTACTCATGTACATAATCTGCTTTGACACATGCAAGTCTAAACAGACTATATACAGTGGGGAGAACAAGTATTCGATACACTGCTGATTTTGCAGGTTTCAACTGTGAGAGACGGAATCTAAAACAAAAATCCAGAAAATTCCATTGTATGATTTTTAAATAATAATTTGCATTTTATTGACATAAGTATTTGATCACCTACCAACCAGTAAGAATTCCGGCTCTCACAGACCTGTTAGTTTAAGGACAATAGGCAAGCAGCTTGGTGAGAAGGCAACAACTGTTGGCGCAATTATTAGAAAATGGAAGAAGTTCAAGATGATGGTCTATCTCCCTCGGTCTGGGGCTCCACGCAAGATCTCACCTCGTGAGGCATCAATGATCATGAGGAAGGTGAGAGATCAGCCCAGAACTACACGGCAGGACCTGGTCAATGACCTGAAGAGAGCTAGGACCACAGTCTCAAAGAAAACCATTAGTAACACACTACGCCGTCATGGATTAAAATCCTGTAGCGCACGCAAGGTCCCCCTGCTCAAATCAGCGAATGTCCAGGCCTGTCTGAAGTTTGCTAATGACCATCTGAATGATCCAAATGAGGAATGGGAGAAGTTCATGTGGTCTGATGAGACAAAAATAGAGCTTTTTGGTCTAAACTCCACTCGCTGTGTTTGGAGGAAGAAGAACGATGAGTACAACCCCAAGAACACCATCCCAACCGTGAAGCATGGAGGTGGAAACATCATTCTTTGGGGATGCTTTTCTGCAAAGGGGACAAGACGACTGCACCGTATTGAGGGGAGGATGGATGGGGCCATGTATCGCGATATCTTGGCCAACAACCTCCTTCCCTCAGTAAGAGCATTGAAGATGGGTCGTGGTTAGGTCCAGCATGACAACGACCCAAAACACACAGCCAGGGCAACTAAGGAGTGGCTCCGTAAGAATCATCTCAAGGTCCTGGAGTGGCCTAGCCAGTCTCCAGACCTGAACCCAATAGAAAATCTTTGGAGGGAGCAGAAAGTCCGTATTGCCCAGCAACAGCCCCGAAACCTGAAGGTCTGTATGGAGGAGTGGGCCAAAATCCCTGCTGCAGTGTGTGTAAACCTGGTCAAGAACTACAGGAAACGTATGATCTCTGTAATTGCAAACAAAGGTTTCTGTACCAAATAAGTTCTGCTTTTCTGATGTATCAAATACGTATGTCATGCAATAAAATGCAAATGAATTACTTAAAAATCATACAATGTGATTTTCTGGATTTTTGTTTTAGATTCCGTCACTCACAGTTGAAGAGTACCTATGATAAAAATTACAGACTTCTACATGCTTTGTAAGTGGGAAAACCTGCAAAATCGGCAGTGTATCAAATACTTGTTCTCATGACTGTATTGTAGCCCATGCTAGAAAAGGAAAAAAGAAATACTTGAATTTGCAATTTTTTTAAGGGGCATAGAAAGTTCTAGATAGTTCTGATCACTCTGGTTTTTAACAGTTTTTTTCTACTCTAAGGCTTCGTATCATGTCATACCAAGCCGGGTTTCTATATATAATCATGTGCTTCAGGCAGGACGCTACTGCAGCTAGTGTTTAAGTTACATACTGTTGGAGCCAAAATTATGATTTCGATATTAAGTTTAATTTTGATAAATTGTGCATTGATATTTAGAGTAAACTAGACTCATTGTAAACTGACAATTTAATTGATCTTGATGCGTGGCATATCGTCACAGCCTTTTGACAATCAGCTGATTAGGTAGTAATTAAATCAGCTGGTGTATAATAGCCTAGCTGTCATTCAGTTGGGGTGCGTTTGGTTTGTAGCCATACGTCTTTTTGACTGCTGCTTCAAGTACCGAAGTACAAGTTACGTGATTGTGAGTTGAAGTTGTTTTTTGTTATATCTTTTATTTTTTGCTCTGCTGTCAATGCTTGTACACCATCTGGTAAGGATAGTTTATTATTTTTGTTGAAAAGAAGAAAACATATCAAATTGAAGTTTGAGTGATAAAGGAAAATAAATGACAAAAGAAAACAAACAAAAGTGGAGTGATTCTGAGTCTTGTTTAAGCGCGTCGACCAAGGTGCATAAGGACAAAAGGGATAAAAAAAATCTGAGTTATCAGAGATTCACATTCAGATAGCACTGTGTGTTAACATAAATGCAAGGGGCTGCAAAAGGATGTCTAAACATGTGTACTGTGTATGTGTTACAGTTTGAGTATACTGGACAATACAAAGAAAAAAGGGGGGTGTTTTTAGCATCCATAACAACAATAAAATACCATTCAGGACCCACCTTGTCCTTTAGCTAGCAGCTTGCTTCTTGGCGGCTTGGCAGTGGCCTCAAGCTGATGGAATTTATGGACTCTGTCCCTCACTAAAACAGGATCTTCCCTGGTTTGGAAGGCTAGTCTGGCACTGGGAGAGCCCTGGTGTTTCTGTTGCATTAAGCTATCAATCTGAGCCACAAGCTCAGCCTGGGCTTTCTGCATCTCACTGGGTTTGAACTTATGAATGTGAACTACGTCCTTGCTCTGGTCTAGCAGCTTAGACATAAGTGAATAGGGGTCACCTGTACAGACAGACAAAGGAGAACAGGAAAGAGTAGAAATAAAGGACAAGGAGACTGTAGGTTTTAGGCAAAGCCTTGCTATATAGGGCAAATATAAGGCCGGTTACACACTGCACGCGTCTCGCGAGCATGGCGTTTCTGTTGCGTCTCAGCTGCGTGTAAGCTGCGTGGATTTTTCTGTGTCCTACATACCAGAAGCGTGTCTGATGCTGCGCTGCTCCTCCTGCTAGGTACAGGGAGGACTGATCTCGGGACATAGTGCCGACAGATTCAAACTAATAAATGGGTAAGTGGGCTGTCTGAACAACTTTGTGTAGCTGTAAAGAGCCTATATAGCCTATCTGATGTTGGACCGTCACTTAGAACACACACTACGTTGTTATCCTAGCCTATCCTACCATTTATATATAGCCTACTGATTTGATTAAAGCAAGACAACGTTGGCAGTATTGACTGCAAAATATGTTACAGAATATTTTGTTCTGTATGACAGGTGCAATATTTGAAAATCTTTTCTCTGAAATTTGTATTACATTTATATCTACATTGATGTCAAAACCTAGACTTTCAAACATCAATATGTCATTTATTAATATATATTTGTGTCTAAATGACATATAAACATATTTTCCTATTCTATTTTGCCTGGAAACGCTTCCAACACGCTCGCGTCTCGTGTGAAAAATAGGCGTCGGTTCTATTTCTAGCAGGCACGCGTCTCAGATGCATCTCGAGCCGTGTCTGGCAGTGTGTAAGCTCCAACCTGTTATCATGGGAGCTGAAATATAAACGGACAGTGTGTAACCGGCCTAATGCTGTTGTAAAGAAGGCTGGTGAAATATGTCATTGGGACAGTGATATCCAAAATATAAAATACAATAAATATAAATTTTCCACTACATAGCCTAGTGTAAAGGTGTGTAGCCCTGTGTAAATGTGTAGCAGGTAGTGGGAAGATTGTGTTGAAATAGTGAACAGTTTGCTCTACAGTAGGAAAGGTTTTAACCAGCACGAAACAACAGAGAGAAGAATGGACAGAAATGACATGTCATGCAATTTAATGCCTATTGTATATATTGTAATTTCAGTTGACAGGAGACATTAATATACTAATTTTAAAGACTAATATGATCTTGTTCTGTTGACCTCTGACATGCCAACATGTGTTGCAATATTAAAAATCTTAAGAAGTTTGGCCCTGGTTCAACCTCACATACTGTATGCTCTTTGGCAAGAATTCAGGATGTTCTAAGAGATTAAAAATGATAAAAATCTATTGGTGGGCATATTCTGTGACAACACATTTTTTGTACAGATGGAAAAAGACACCATTAAAAACATCTATATTTACAAGACCTACTGTACATGTGCAAAACAGTTTAAAAAAATACAGGATTTGCTTTACAGCTATAACCTGTTTAACCCCAAATCTAGTCTGGACTGACGACGGTTCATTTGTTCAACATTTGTATCGTACAACAAGGCAGGACTGTTGGTTAGTTCGCGGAATGATTGTAAAGATTTACAAAGAATATATTAACGGCATTTACTCACTAACTGGGATGTTTTAGGACCTATTGGCGGTGATTTGCTATAGACAAAATACACATGGCGAAACACTGGTGAGCAAATTACGTTTAACCATGTATTATATATATCTCATGTTAGTGTATTGTGTGAACAGTTAAGTTATTTAATATTACATGTGGTGTTTTCCTTTGTGGGGTGCAAATGTTCCACCAAAACAAGTTTCTTCCCGAGACCATTTTTTCAGAGCCACGGCCGCTGCGTCTGGAGCTTAGCGCTGCACAAGACGATTTTGATTGGTTTAAAGAAATGCAAAGAACCCCTGACCATTTTTTCTCCTATCCAGGAGTGTATGCTCCTGTTGCTTGACCTTACCTGGGACAGTATTAAAACAATGGTGGGTCTAAATGACAAAACAAAAAAAAGGGTGGCACTGGAAGGCTTTACCTCAGATATATCCCTGGCCCAAGAACTAAATAATTTTTATTCAAGATTTGACAAATATGATTTTAGCAACGAAATTTTTGGCCTAAAACAGTCCTTTCTTGATGCAAATCAAATATGTAATTGGATCGTTATAACAAGCATTTTAGCAAAACAGTTACTCACAATGTTAATAGAGCGTCGTGTAAACGCTACAGTTATGTCCTGTGAATCAAACTTAAAAATGCATCCAGCAGCAAATGTTCTGCTTTTCCCGGCTCATCTGCAAATATAACAGTCGGGTCACTCACTCCCACAGCTGCAAATAATTTTTTCTTTGTAAATTTTTCCTTGTTTTCTGCTTATATTTGTATAAGTTGCACTTCACAATATTACTGCTTTTTTCTTCTCTATTCCAATTCCAACAGCCATTTTCTTTGAGCTCAATTACAGTCCCTCTCTTTCTCAACCGGCACACATACTACGTACTGAGCTATTCCTGAAATGAGCTAGGCTATGCTGCTCTGATAACACTGTCCTTCACACCGGTGGCAGACTGTCACTGTCAATACCACTGAGTAAGACAGGGTGTTGAAGATATGCAGCCTCTTTCTTTTTTTCTTCTTTTTTTAACAATGTTTTTACTAATTTTTAATTGCAATTGATAAAGTAAAGTTACTTATTGGACTTTAACTTATCATTGCACTTGCAATAATGAGCATAGCTGTCCTCAATTTAGGTCATTGTGTACGTCTCATTTCCAGTTTTAGTGTTTGTCAGTTGCAGGGGGGAACGGTCTGAAATGTTGTGGACGGTCTTTTGCTGTACATTTTCTTGGTAAATGTGAGATGTTTGAGTCATATTAGAAAATAAATTAATTTGGAGACGTACGTGTGTTACGTCAACCCGTTCTCACTTCCACCTGGCATCTCATTTATAAACGTTGCGTACGCACAAAACGGGGCTGAAAATGTGCGTACGCCACTTCCCATGCAAAGGTTGTGATTTATAAAAAACAAACTTGACGGGAGAATGTGCGGTCCTCCACGCAAACTCTGACCCATGCTACGCACATTTTGGAGACAAAATAGGAATTGGCAACGCAGACGGTGAGGGTGGTGAACTGAAGTCAGACTGTAAATTAATTATTATTAAATTAAAAGTAAATGGGAATAACTATAAAAGTAGAAAAAATAAAGATATTGATGCCTTGCACATTTTTTCACTCCATATCATCCACATTATCATGAAGATGAAATCCAGCAGTGTTATTTGCGCTTGTACTGAGTGATAACTGTTCCATAAATACCTCAACTCAAATCTTACATAAAAATTTGTTCTTAATATTTAATCGGCCCTGTCTCGCAGTCACATTGTCCGCTACGGAGTGCAGGAGGAGGGGATGGCCCCGACTGCATGGAATACAGGATAGCATCAAATACCCTACCATTAGATAACGGAAGAACACAGTGTAAATAACTAAATATCTGTCTTTAAAACTATGTATATAACATCAAATGTCAAAGTCTGAAAAAACAGCCGTTAAGCTCTCGCGCAATCGTTACCCTTAATGTCCTCATTATCAGAACTTTAATACTGTTCATAACAAAACCTGCATGAAGAAAAGTGTGTTTGCCTGTTACACTTTCTTTATTTTACTGTGACCTTTAAGTAGTTTGACTGAATACTGGTACAAATCCAATGGTACATTAAAGGAACCTGACTTTATGTCAATCCAAGTCCAAGATCTCCAGAAGAAAAATATAGTTCTCAATTGTGTTGCTAAATAGTACCAATAAAGATGTGGATATTTCAGCCCCCCAGTATCAAACGGAAGATACAGAAGAGATAAGCGGATTCGAGGAAAGTTTTTTAATTCATATATATTTCCTGAAGAGTGCTGTGAGTTTCTTAAACATTACTGCAGGTGGCACGAGAGGGATATTTTGAAATAAATACTTGCATTTAGGCAATATTTCTATTTTTACATATCATAAATATAGGTAAGGGCATCCACCTTTCTTAGATGTACAGAGTTCGTTCTTCATAGTTTGTTGGTGCTATAGTCTCTAAATGAGGTGTTATTCTGATGTCCAAATATATAAAATTAGATGAGAGCTTGAAAGTCAATAAGAATTTATTTAAGCAGCATCAGTAATGATTTTGAAGCATTTACTTACAGTATATCCAGAGATACTACCAAACGGGCCGATTAGATCTAACAGTGCCGGTATAGATGTGTTTAATTGTTTTAAGAATAGAATTACACTGTATGCAAAAAGAGCTATTCTATGATCTCTGTTGCCAATTGTAATCCCCTGTATTTGCCTACTTGGGTCTAATTTCTATTGCTAGTGGTTCAATGGCTAGTATGAACAGAAGTGGTGATAGAGGTGAACCTTGGGGACAACCTTTTGTAATATTGAAGGGCTAAGACACAACTTCATTTGTCAGTACCTTAGCTATGGGGTTGAGATGTAATAGTTTGATCCAGTTAACGAAAGTATTTTAAAAACCAAATTGAGTTATAATATCAAAGATATAAGTCCACTCAACCCTATCGAAGGCCTTCTCTTGTTCTTGTTTTTGGCAGTACAGTAAACTGAGAAGGCATTATGAAATCCTTGCCTTCCCTTTACAAATCCAATTTGGTCATCACCCACAATACTTGGAAGCACATCCTCTTGCCTTTTCGCCAAAATTTTACTGAGTATTTTTGTAGCAGTGTTTATTAAACTTATAGGTTGCATATTTTCACATTTAGTTTTAGGTCTTCCTGGTTTTGGAAGCAGGATGATTAAGGCCTCTCTCATTGAGGCCGAGAGGTAGCCATTGTTGTAGGATTCTGGATACATCTCATTAAGCGGAGTTGCCAATTTATCTTTAAAGTATTTATATAAGTCAATTGGGAGGCCATCTGGCCCTGCTGCTTTCCTTTAATATCTCAATCCTTCTTAATTGTTTATCCAGGCCTTTTTTTACTTTCCTCAAGGAATTGGGGGATATTGAGTTTGTTTAAAAATTCAGCGTGGACATCCGCATTAGTAATGTACTGTGATTTGTAAAGATTTTCATATTGTTTTTTAAAAGCAGTAATAATTTCCAGAGGGTCAACAATAGTATTTCCATTTGCATCCTCAATGAAATGTATTGCCATTTCGTTTTCCTGTTGTCTAATCCGCCATACAAGAAGTCTATCCGGCTTTTCTCCCTGATCATAAAACTTTTAATTGAGCCTCAATAAGTTCGCAGCAGCCTTATTGTGTGTAATGTCATTATACAGTCCCTCCAGGATTTCACGACGCAAATTTTGTGCAACTTGCAATTTTGACCAATCACCGCAACTTTCTTCAATGAGTTTCTTCCTGGTTAAATAAAAAAATTAAAATAATTAAGTCCAATAAGTACTTTATCAAACCGTATGAATGTGTGTCCCAGGCCAGGTTAGGAAATTAACTAACAATGTAAAGATCAACAAGCAACTGACACATATGTTCAAATTTGATTCATTCAATAAATTACTTTTTTTTGTCTTAAATCCACTAGCCATTATCATATTATACCAACATTTGCAGCATCCTGAGCCTTTTCGGTAAGGTTACTAGGAAATCTCAGCCCAGAGTAGTTTTATTCTCCCCAAAACAAGTTTCCTTTTTATTTTATACAAAAAAACTTTTTTGCAACTTTCACTTTCTCCCACAACTTCATTGCAACAAACATACAAAAGACATCGCAACTTTTATCGCAATTTTTTACAAAAGCTCCCGCGAAATCAGTAATTTTGGGCTGCAACAATCTTAAAAAAAAAATCCTGGAGGGACTGATTATACTGAGTTCTAGAATTAGTAACTGTTTGGAGATTTCATTTTCATTTTGTCTATCCTGCAAGCTTTTGTTTTCAAGCATTTTGATTTTGGATTCCAGATCCCTAATTATTTCCTGTGCTTCTTTTGTTTTCCTGCTTAATATATAATGATAATTTGACCTTAATTTAACATTAGCTAATAGGTGTGTTTCCTGTAAGAACAAAATCTTGGCTTTTAACCATTTTAATCTGTTCATAACCTGCTTTACTTTGGTCAGTTCATGCAGGCCTCTACAGTTCCATGAAATATTTTCAATTAAAATATCTGTCATTTTTTACAGCGGGTAGCAATAGGAAAGCTGAAATAAAAAAAATTATAAAATCCCCTTTTTTTACTCTGCATATTGGTGACTGCCAAATAGTGACTAATAAAACAAGAAGACATTAAGGTTTATGGATAAAGTTGGTACCATAAGGTACCTCACCCAGTAGAGTGCGCCCTATGTAAGCTGAGTCCTTGGCAGCGGCCACAGGTTTGAGTCCGACCCGCAGCCCTTTGTTGTGGCCCTTTTACTGCTTGAAACACTGTAATGACAAACCACTCTTCTGCATTTTCTTAAAACTCCTATTCATGTTGCTCACTAAATTAAAATTAATCCAGATCTTTTTCAGAAATACGTATCGTTACAACTTGTGTCACACAGACAGCCTTTTGTAACTGCTTTAAACTTTAACTAATGACTTAAATCTTTCATTTTACAGTATGGTACAAACATAAAATACATCAAGTCTCTCCACAACATTTTGCAGCATGTCAACCTTATCCTCCACCATGGATATGCGTTGTTCAGCCTCAGCAATGTGGTTGCTGTATTCTCCAATGTCAGTTTTTAATTGCTGTCAGTACCCCATCCATCGCAGAGTGAAAATCTAATTTGAATGACAGTGTAGCCTTCATGATGTCCATTGTGGAGGGGTTGTTCATGATTTTAGTGCTGTTGGTACCTGACTCTGGAACGTGTGCACCTCTTTGTTCATCTGAATTTGGTCCCGTCAGCTCGTTTTCTTCTCCAGCTGTTTTATATTTGTCCTTGGTTACTTTTCTCGGCATATTAACTTGTATTACAACTATTGTTTCAAATTGTGATGTTTTTACTCTGGGATTATTTAAGTAGTATTTGTTATAGGATTAGCAACAGAGCACAAGAATCCACGTCTGCTCACCGCGCCTCCATAACCGGAAGTCGCAGGCTCTTTCTTTACTGATAGACAAAACTCGGTTTCTTCGTCACTCCAGAAGTGAGAAGCTTTCACTGCTGCCATTTTTTGTATTTCTGTCACCGTACATGGCTGAACCAACGCCTCGGCAGGTAGGCAGCGGTGCTCAATACCCATAATATGGTGTGTATATACTGTATATATATGCAACAGTATCCCAGTTTCTTTTGGAGTACTCCAGGTAGAATATTTGGGTTTCTTTTCATAAAGATAAGGGGTTATCCAGGTTTCTAAAACCGAATATGTGTCTCGTTTGGCTCTCTGTGGAGGCGGTCGCATTTTCTCCCTCTCCTCCCGTTGCCTACCCTGCTTTGCTCTCTCGTCTAGTCTTTGTCTCTGTGTACTTCGAGAGTCTCTCTCTCTGCACTGCTCCTAAACTACAAATTATGGATTTGATCAACTGGTCTCTCAGCGCAATTGACACCACATCTTCGACGGAAGTCGGGCTTCGGGGAACCTGACTGCCCTGCGGACGTCGGAGTCAGCTGGCTACACGATGTACGCGTGGGAGAGGTGGCGGATCGTGTGTCTGGCGGTTCTTTCCGTGGAGGACATTGAAGATATCTTCCTATTCGGAACCATGATAACAGGTCTTTTGCTGATTGGCTCAGGCATTGCCCTGGTTTATCGAGAAATTAAGAAGAAGACGGGAACCGAGCAAAATACCAGGCTGCCCGTCATGGTTGAAGCTGTGGGTAGAGCTGTCGGAACTCAAATTGTGACTACTATGAACACCATGGGCAGCAAATTGGATACCATCTTGGAGAGACTGTCAGCTCTGGATAGGCTGGACAACATCTTGGGGAAACTCACGGTTTTGGCAAGGAAATTTGATTGATACGGAGTGACTAACTTCGGCTCCTGGCCCTAAGACAAAACAAATTCCAATCTTATCTTTTTCGGCTCCCTGAACCAGCGCTGGCCTTGGCCGAGGCCGGTGTTGAATAATCACCTCCCCCTGGAGCACTGCAGCGAGGCACACTCTTGCGTTCCTTACCCGATTCCCACAGACACCTGTTGATTGTTGACTCGGACTGGGTCCTGTTTCAAGGCTGACTCCATGGCAACCGGCTGTGTATCGCAATGACAATCGTGCGGACTGAGAAAACCAGATTACAGGGGCCAGACGTAGCTTGACTACTCAGGCCTACACACACACGAACTCTTACATATATACAGATATGCAATCACCCCCCACCCCCCATCCAGCGCCTTCTCCGCTTCTACCCCCAGTCAGGCGGGCGGGTCTGTGACCAGCGCCTTTGTTTGGCTGCAGGACCAGATGTCTGCTTGCCTGTGCTGGACTACCTGCACCCCAACACCCCCCTCCCCCATGCCCCCCAACACTCCCCTCCCCCATTGCGTGTCTTGTGTGCCCTTGTATTGGTTATGTGCTTATATTGTTGCTGAGGTGTTTTTTTCCTGTTCCCACACTGTGCTCCTAGTGGGGGCAAAACATTTATCAGTTCAAAAAATGAAATGAGTTGAAGTCCAACTGAAATTACATTCAGTGCTTCTTCTGTTTTAAATGTATCGTTAATAGATATGTCAGAAATCCTGCTTTTTGTCTCAGTTGACAAGGAGGGGAATGTCTGTGTCTGTGTTTGACAGCAGCTGCAAGGGTTACAGTTAGAGCTGTGCAATTAATAATTTTTTTTATTGTGATTTTGACTGATCGATCACGAAAACAAAATAATCGAGAAAAGGATCATTTTGACTATTACATTTGCAAGTAAACCCCAAATTTTGTCTTGTGTTCTGAATGAAACACACACTTTTGCCACTCCCCTCCTGTTTGTGGAATATGGTGCACGAGCTGTAGCGCGAGAGTGAAGATGGCTGAGGGAGAGAAGCAAAAAGGGGAGATCAAATTTGTTGTCTGGGAAAAGTTCTGATTTGAGCAATCCGACATGGAACAGAAACACATAATCTGCAAGATTTGCTACACGGTAGTGTCCGCCCCACTTGGTAACATCACAAATCTGTTTAACCACCTGAAACATAAGCAAAGAGTCTCGTATAACCCACTAACGTTGAGAACGAAAAAACTGAAAGAGAAGACAACCCCAACAACATCTTCTGCAATGCTGTCTTTTATTAAAGATGCACTTTCACTCCAGTGCTTCCCCTACCATTGTTTTGGGGGGGCGACCCCCCACCCACCCACCCACCCTGAAAGAATGATACAATTATATAATTATGCTATATATTCTACACAAAAAAAAAAGGGTGCGCAAGATAAAGCGGTTTTCACACATACAGGCAATTCACTTCTCGTTCCTTGCCTTAAAAGTTCAATTCATTTTAACTTAACGGGCTGGCTACATTGCATGCGTAACGTATGTGGAGCAAACCATCCAACGCTACGCTTTTACTATAATCAATGACACTGGCTACACCGGGCACGAGAGTGTGGTGTTTATGCTCTGTGGAGATCTGCTCTACAAGCGTAGGACATTCTTCTATTTATAGCTTTTACGCAAGGTTTTACACAGAAATGGATCATAGTGTCATGTTGGCAGTTTTATTTTGAGAGTTTCTGTTTCTATTTCTTGTTTCCCTCACCTGCGTACTCTGATAACAGCTGACAGTATGTCTCTCTCCGTCTCGCCTATGACTCACACAATCCTATGCCGTGTGTGTGCAGCTGGTATAGCCAGTTAAAATATACATTCCGCGGCACATATGGTCCGCTAACGATCCGCATATGTTGCATGATCAATGTAGCCAAAGTCGCTTCCTAGGAGAAAAACTGCACTTCAACAACTGTTTAGATAAATGATTGGAAGAGCATGAGGAGTGTGAGTGACCTTATATGGGGATGTTGGTTGCTGGGATGCCCAATGAGAAGTGTGTGCCTGTTTTGTCCCTATGTGTAAAAGGAACGAATGCTGAAGAAAGGTCAGTCATTTTTATGCAAAGAAATACTCAGGGTCTTTTGATTGAATAAAGATCTTATTATTACACCATCAGGTCTCCCTAAAGATTCTTTGATTCGACAAATCGGCCTAAGAAAATCCACAACAGATGCCGTTGCATACTTTTCACCCAAAGACATGTGCACAGTTGAGAAAGGTGAATACTTTTGACAAGCAATATAAATTGCCATCTCTCCACTATTTTATCAGGGTTGCTGTTCCTGCTTTATGTTACAAATGCTGCGCAGACGTTCAACAGGAAAGTTTAACTGTTCACTGTTTTTAAGTTCAATAAATGCAAAATCGTTCCAAAAGTCAATAATTAAATCATTTTAAATAATCGTGATTTCAATATTGACCAAAATATTCATAATTATTATTTTTTCCATACTTGAGCAGCCCTAGTTACAATGTAGGGAATGAGAAATAAATTTGCACTATAGCTACATGAAGGCAGATGGCATGTTGTTGTTAGTGGTATTAAATATGAATTTCCCCCTTTTTTGCTTTCTGATATTTTTCACAAAAGAAAAAACAGGACAAGTTTTGTCCGATTGTCAAAGTAGATAAGGGATATGTGCTGCTATACAGTGGTATCTGACAAAAAAATGCTATTTAATGTCAGTTGGACCTTAATCTATGTCAGATTGGATAGTAAACAAGCCTCTATTGATTAGGTCTAAATAAACCACATTATGTTATTCATGCTTTTCTGCCTAGCTAGTTCCAAAAATGTTAATTCACAGCAGTATTTCATTCTAAATGGTAATACATAATTAGGAAATTACTAGTGGATTACAACAGTGGACTGATTAGTAGGGTTGGGTGACAAAATGTACTGTTAGACCATATTAATTGTGAGCTAATAATTTAGCTGTCTTTGCTAGCCAGTTCAGCCACAATTTTAACTTCTGTCTGCTAAAAGGATGACACACTGGTTAGGATGACCAGATACAGTCTTCCATAAGTCTTGTTTGCCTTAGTTATATGTTAATTAAACAATGCTTCCTAAGGTATTACTGATTAATTCAACAAAGTACCAAGTAGTTCTGACTGGTTTAGGATGGTAGTAACTGAGATAAAATTGTGTACTTTCTAAGAAAATAGACAATTAAACCTTAGAAATACCCCTTAAATTACCCAGCAATAAAATGTACCAATTTAGTTATCCAGGCTTTATTTTGTAACAGCCCAAGTAATATTGGGTACTTTCTATGAATTTAGATAGTACTTTCCAATGAATTACTTAGTTGTATAAAGTTATTGTTCATGGCTATATGATCTCTATTTGATTTACCTTAGAAAATATGAAACATCACATCAGTACTTACCTGGTAACACCCTCTGGGTGAACAGTTTATCTATTGGGTAGTCATGATAGAACATCTTCATATGTACTGGGTATGTTCTTGTAGATGTATTCACAATTTACTGAGTAATTAAGCAGAAACTGGACTGTAAAAGTCTGGTTTGTTTCCAGGTTATTCCCAGGATATTACAATATAACTTGTAACCGATTACTCCCTTTGTTTGGGCATTCAATGCCAATTTGTACCATATAGGCTCCACAAAATAACTATGAAAAAAGAAATATACACATTACACATTACATAAGTAGAACTGGACTGTAAAAGGAAGCCTTGTTTGTTCCCAGGTTATAACCAGTTTATTACCATTAAACTTGAAATAGAATACTTGGTAGTACTTAACATTTAGCTTCTGGTAGTATCGGTGGTATCAACTTGAATCTGTGCTGCTAAATGCAAAACTACCTGTTTCTATTACATTTCATGGTAATATTAGATTTAACATGCCAGTGTGTGCTTACTACTCCTAACGTATGCTAGCTACAGTAGACAATATTGCATTAACTTGCTACTTTAAAATATCAACAATAATAATATCAATACCTTTATTTATGAATAACTTTTGTTCTTTTAATTACATTCAATTAAAAAGAAAAGCAACAAATTGCGAGTTGCATTCTAGTGAATTGTTGCCATTGCGACTTTGCAAAATCGTCGAGGGACTGGTAAAAGGAAGCCTTGTTTGTTACCAGGTTATAGCCAGGATATTACCATTAATTTATGAATAATTTTTGTTCTGTTATTTACATTCAATTAAAAAGACAATAAGCAAACAGTTAAAAATGATATAAACAAATAAGCATCTCATGTGGTCAAGCGTGTAGCATCCCCACCTAGCAATAGCCAACTCGAAAGCTGAGTGACAAACAAACAAAAAAGCTCTCATAATGCTGCTCATTCTCAAAGATAAACATGCATAAAGATGTATTACACACTGAAAGGAAAATAAGACAATAAGGCTTGTTTTCTCATGAAGTGTGTCGAACTCTGATTAAACACCAAGTTAAACCGCAGTCAATGAAGACCGAGTCGTAGTAAGTTTGACCATTTGTTGTCGCTCCTCCTCATTAACATTAACTGTTTGCTTATTGTCTTTTTAATTTAATGTAATTAAAAAGAACAAAAGTTATTCATAAATGAATGGTAATATCCTGGCTATAACCTGGGAACAAACAAGCCTTCCTTTTATCAGTCCCTCCAGGATTTTGCAACCGCAACAATTCACGAGAATTCAACCAATCACCGTGAATTTAGTGCAACTCGCAATTTCGGCGACTGACACGCGCACACACACAAACACACGGTGCATGCAGGAAAAACTACGGCTGGGCGGAGAAAATCAGATATCAGACAGTCTTGACCAAATACCTCGATATCAATATTGCGGCGATATTCTAGGGTTGACAATTGGTGTTTTAACAAAATATCTTCACACTTAGATCTTAGATAAATAATCATCAGAATCAGAATGGGTTTTATTGCCAAGTACGTTTTTTAACACAAGGAATTTGTTTTGGTGTTGTTGGTGCACATCACACATTCTCTAAATGGAATATTAAACAATATAGGTATAAACAATATAAGTATATGTACACAGTATGTATTCAATTAAAAATAAAGATAATAATAATAAGAAGAAGAAATAATTAATAATAAATAAATAAAGAGCAAGCATTACAGTAGAGAGAGAACAGTGGCATGAAGAGCCAGGTGGAGAGTCAGGGTGGTTTCCGGGCCTTGTTAATAAGGCTAGTGGCGGATGGGAAAAAGCTGTTCATGTGACGTGAGGTTTTGGTCATGATGGACCTCAGCCTCCTGCCAGAGGGGAGTGGCTCAGAGAGTTTGTGTCCGGGGTGGGAAGGATCGACCACAATCTTTCCAGCACGCTTCAGAGTCCTGGTGGCGTAAAGGTCCTGGAGCGGCAGCAGATTGCAGCCAATCACCTTCTCTGCAGACCGAATGACACGCTGCAGTCTGCCCTTGTCCTTGGCAGTGGCAGCAGCGTACCAGATGGTGATGGAGGATGTGAGGATGGACTCAATGATGGCTGTGTAGAAGTGCACCATCATTGTCTTTGGCAGGTTGAATTTCTTCAGCTGCCGCAGGAAGTACATCCTCTGTTGTGCTTTCTTGACGAGGGAGCTGATGTTCAGCTCCCACTTAAGGTCTTGGGAGATTATAGTTCCCAGGAAGCGGAAAGACTCCACAGTGTCAATTGTGGAGCCACAAGTTGCGCTAACCTTTGCTCATGCAGCGAAACGCCGGAGGAGAGGGAAACGGGCTGGTGTGCTGGTGTGTCTCCACCAGCGAGGATTACGCACACCGTTACCGGGCATATTTCTCTCTAACATGCGTTCACTGCCCAACAAACTGGAGGAATTACACCTACTTTTGGGGAAAAACAGGGACTTATTTTCATCTACTGTTTTGTGCTTCACGGAGACATGGCTCTGTGGATTAATACTGGACTGGCATGCAAAACTAAAGGTGGAGGTAGGGCTGTCCCAAACGATTATTTTTTTAAACGATTAATCTAGCGATTATTTTTTTGATTAGTCGACTAATCGAACGATTAATTTTTCGATTAGTCTAACGATACATTTTTCAATTAGCGATTATTTTCCCATTGCTCAATTATTAACAATTTACACAAAACAAATTTCAATAAAGGTTCAAATCTCTTTAACACTGCACTGTTCAAGTAAAATTAATTTTTTGTGCAACCTGAAGCCAGATACAAAAATAAAAACTTAGGTAAACCAAGCAAGTGCAAAAAGAGTAGCCTGTATTTGCTTTTTTTAACAGTAGTAGGTAAAATAATGAATAAACTCTTGTTTAACATCCAAGCTCTTCTCCCTTTAATTTAACTTTAATTATTTGTATCTGAAGGCTGGTTAAGCACTGTAGGGAGGAGAAGTTGGACAGTTTTTTTTGTCTCGTTCCAGTGATTGGCACATCTGGGTGATGGCGTTGGGTATGTGTTAGCATGTTAGATGTATTTCCACCTAACAACTGCTGAACAATGCAAAACACAGTCCTCGTCTTATCCACCACACTCTCGCCTGTAGCCTACTGCTTTAACTGACCCGAAGACCGACATTTTCGAGGTGGGGGCAGCGTGAGACGAGAAGACCTGACAGGGGAGGCTCCAGACTGCAGCCATACAGTCTCAAAGTTTTCCCAAACTTGCGATCTTAAAGAGGCCGGCGGGGAACTCTTGTGAGTCGCCACCACACACATCCTTCCGTGCTGCTATCTCTGACTCACTCACTGGACCATCGACCTGACAAAAAACTGCACGTAGGCGGAGGAGCTCGGCTAGCTTCAGAGCTAAGGCAGGGCTACAGTTTAGGTGTCCCTAGAACCCACATATCTAACAGTAGTTCCACATTACAGTAGTTCCACATTACATTAGTTCCACATTAGATTAATTAATTAGCACGCAAGTGTTATTTATTTTATTTAGTGACGCGTCGATGTAAATTATTTTTGTCGACGCATTTATGTAATAGATGACGTTGACGAATCGTCCCAGCCCTAGGTGGAGGAATCTGTTTCTACATCAACAGCGGCTGGTGCAACAATGTGACAGTGACCCAGCAGCACTGTTATCCGGACCTGGAATCTTTCATCATAAACTGTAATCCTTTTTATTCACCCAGTGAGTTCCATACATTCATTCTGGTCGGTGTTTACATCCCGCCACAGGCCAACGTGCAGCGCACAGCGCATGCTTGCCGACCAGATACTATGTGTGGAGCGGAACAACCCGGACTCCCTAGTTATTGTCCTTGGAGACTTTAAGAAAGGAAACCTCACTCACATACTAACTAAATACAGACAGCATATTAAATGCCCGACCAGAGAGGAGAACATTCTGGATCACTGTTACACCACAGTCAGGGATGCTTATCATGCCGTCTCCCGTGCCGCACTGGGACTCTCGGACCACGTCATGGTCCACCTGATCCCTGCATATAGGCAGAAATTAAAGCTCTGCAAACATGTAGTGAGAACATCAAGGAAGTGGACCAGTATAGCTGTGGAGGATCTCCAGACGTGCTTGGACTCTACTGACTGGGACATATTCAGAACTGCTACCAACAGTCTGGATGAGTACACAGAGGCTGTGACGTCATACATCAGCTTCTGTGATGACTGCTGTGTTCCATCATTCACCAGGGTGAGTTTCAACAATGACAAACCCTGGTTCTCAGCCAAACTCAGAAAGCTAAGGTTGTAGAAGGCAGAGGCCTTCAGTAGTGGGGACAAAGACAGACTTAAAGAAGCGAAGTACAAGTTTAGCAAGGCGGTGAAAGAGGCTAAACAACGTTACTCTGAGAAACTCCAAAACCAGTTCTCAGCGAACGACTCTGCTTCTGTCTGGAGAGGGCTCAAACAGATCACCAACTACAAGCCCATAGCCCCCCACTCCACCAACGACCAACGCCTAGCCAACAACCTTAACAAGTTCTACTGTCGCTTTGATAGACAATGGGACAGTCCTGTAACCATCCCGCTCGACACCTCCCAACAAAGGGTCTGCCCTGAAACCACCCCGCACGACACCTCCCAACAGCTCCAGCTACAGTGCATCACCTCCACCTCCCACACCTTAGAGGTCCACCATTCCACCTCCCCACCCACCTCAGTGATGACTCTTTCCAAATTATGAGAAAGCTGCTGGACCGGATACCGTCTCCCCATCCAGCTTGAAGCACTGGGCTGACCAGCTGTCTCCAGTGTTGACAGACATTTTCAACACCTCACTGGAGACATGTCACATGCCAGCATGCTTTAAGTCCTCAACCATCACCCCTGTTCCCAAGAAGCCAAGGACCACAGGACTTAATGAATTCAGACCTGTCGCCCTGACCTCTGTGGTTATGAAGTCCTTTGAGCGCCTTGTGCTTTCACACCTCAAAGCCATCACCGAACCCCTCCTGGACCCCCTGCAGTTTGCCTACAGAGCCAATAGGTCTGTAGACGATGCCGTAAACCTGGCCCTACACTACATCCTCCAGCACCTGGACTCCGCAGGAACCTACGGCAGGATCCTGTTTGTGGACTTCAGCTCTGCCTTTAACACCATCATCCCAGCTCTACTCCAGGAGAAGCTCTCCCAGCTTGGTGTGCCTGACTCCACCCGCAGGTGGATCACTGACTTCCTTTCTGACAGGAAGCAGCATGTGAAGCTGGGGAAAGACATCTCCGACTCACAGACCATCAGCACCGGATCCCCACAGGGCTGTGTTCTTTCTCCTCTGCTCCATTAATGTAAATGGACTGTTTTTATATAGCGCTTTTCTATTCTTAACGACTACTCAAAGTGCTTTAGCATAGTACAGGAACCATTCACCATTCACACACACATTCATACACTGTAGCCGAGGCTGCCGTACAAGGTGCCACCTGCTCATCAGGTAAACATTCACACACGTTTACACTCCGATGGCGCAGCATCTGGGGCAACTCGGGGTTCAGTGTCTTGCCAAAGGACACTTCGGCATGGAACTGAAGGGCCAGGGATCGAACCACCAACCACTTAGCCACAGCTGCCCTATCTGGCCTTTGGCATCGGATCTATAATTTACTACAACACTACACAAACAAAGTGACTTTATCAATTACAAGTTTAATTGTAATATTGTGGTAATAACCTGAAAACAAACACTACTTCCTTTACAGTCCAGTTTCGACTTATTGAATGGGTAAATATTCATGTTTTTCATAGTTATGTTGTAGAACCTATATGGTACAAGTTGGTGTTGACTGTATAAACAAACTGAGTAATCTATTACTAGTTATACAGTAATATTCTGGTAATAACCTGTGAACGAACAAGACTTCCTTTTATAGTCCAGTTTCTGCTTAAGTACTCAGTAAATTGTGAATACATCTACAAGAACATACCCAGTACTTATGAAGATGTTCTACCATGACTACCCAAGAGATAAACTGTCCACCCAGAGGGTGTTACCAGGTAAGTACTGATGAGATGTTTAATATTTTCTAAAGGTAAATCAAATAAAGATCATAAAGCCATGAACAATAACTTTATACAACTAATTAATTGTAAAGTACTATCTAAATTCATAGAAAGTACCAAAAAAAAAGCTGTTACAAAATAAATCATGGATAACTAAATTGGTACCTTTTATTGCTGGGTAATTTAGGGGGTATTTCTAAGGTTTAATTGCCTTTTTTCTTAGGAAGTACACACTTTTAGCTAAGTTATTACCATCCTAAACCAGTCAGAACTACTTGGTACTTTGTTGAATTAATCAGTAATACCTTATGTTTTACCTCGTACTTGAGCTGTAGTTCCTCTATAATTACCTACTTATTACCAGTGGTACTGCCATAATAATGTAAAATTATTACCATGTAAATACCAGCTAAATACTTGGTAATTAGGAGACTGTAAAAGGAAGAATTACCCAGATTTCCAACTGTTCACATTTTTTTCTACTCTCGGCGTGTTACGCAACTCTAAGCCGGCCTCCTATGATTTGTCATTGGCTCCAGCTAGGCAGGACTGGAGTTTTTATTTTCATTTTTTAAATCCGTTAACATTGTATGCAGCGGCCTCTAGCTCACCCATTAAGAGCGTGCGCCCCATATAGGCTGAGTCCTATCGAATCTGACCTGCTGCCCTTTGCTGCATGTCATTCCCCCTCTCTCTGCCCCTTTCCTGTCTATCCACTGTCACTATCTAATAAAGGGAAAAGCCCCAAAAAAATAATCTTAAAAAAAATAAAAATAAAACATTGTCGCATGTAGCTACATGCTAACATCAGTAAAATATGTCATCTTGGCTGCCAGTGTTGTTGTCCCCAATTCCGGGTCAAATTACTCCTGAAACATTTCCAGTTATGTAGCCTTTATCTGCGATTTTTGACTGTAGCAAGTGCTGCTATACTCTATTAGTATCCACTGCTAACTATAGTAGCTACATGCTAACGGCAGTAAACAATGTCATATTGGCTGCCAATTTGTTAAATTCTCCCCAAAACATGTCCGATTGGGTAGTGTTTGGTTCAGAAGCCTTTATCTGCGATTATTCACGATAGAAAGTGCTGCTTCGTTTCATTACAATCTAACGTAGCCTAGTGCTAAATATGAAGTATCTGCATGCTAACACAAGATAGCTGTAGTCTTGGCGGCCAATGCTGGTCATTTTTCCCCAATTTCGGCTCACTTTACTGCTGGGACATGTCCGGTTGTGTTGTATTTGGTTTAGAAGCCTTTATTTGTGATTTTTCACAGTACAAAGTCCTGCTATTTACTCTGTTGCAGTAGCTACAGCTTCAACTAGCAAAACAACAGCGGAGGCTGCAGAGCGCAGATTCCAGGAAACACTCTGGCCAATCAGAGCAGACTGGCCTTTGTCAGAGACAGGCACTCTTACAGATCATCTCATACAAAGGGTGATTACAGGTGCATTATTGCAACATTAAAGCATGTAAACATGTTCTAGTACAAACACAAAATTCAAGTTTTATCCTGAAAACTCTATATAATAGTTGCCCTTTGAGTGTCCATTTTGTAACAGTGATTAAGATATACAAACTTAAATTCAGGGTTTCTGCAGGTTTCTTGTGGGTCTGGCCTTGGCAGTGTGAAGATAGTGCTCGGGCCGGAACTGGAGCCGCCAGATACTTGGCAGAACTAGCTGATTGGCTGCGATATAAGTTGCATGTTGGTCTCATTTGTAGTCGTAATACAGCAAATTATATTTGGACTAGCGAAAGAAAGAACTACATCAAACAAAAATAACATTCTAAAGCACTGCAGGAGCATTTCAATGAGCATTAGAGGTATCGTTACATGGATATATGAAAATAAAGACCTGCTTGAAATTATTTAAGACCTAGAACACAATACTTTAGCAAACTGAAGACTTTTTAAGGCCTACAATTTTGATCTTGAAATCTTTGTCTTTTTAAGACCCGCGGAACCCTGAAGTTAGGACATCTTGTTCACTAGTAAATGGCTTAAAAAAAAATGGCTACCAAGAGGGGAATGCCTCTCAATAATACAATTGTAATGGAATGGGAATTCAACCAAATAATCAGGCAGGAGCTTTTGTTGTGAAAAACCAAATTTTGTTCAACATCTAGGAGGGTAAATGCTTTTGCAACATAGTGTAGTTGTAATAGCACAGTGGTGCAGCTCATTTCCCTTGAACTCACCCTGATCCAGAACCTGCTCAGCTCTGTTTGTATCCAGTAGCAACCGGTTTTCTTGATGATCTTTGGGGGAAAAATCAAAGTTCAACAAAACGGAGCTTTCGCCTCCTTATCCTTCTCCTCCAACATCCTTCTCTCGTCCCTTAGAAAGTCCATCATGATTTTTAACGTTCAATGCAGTATGCTCAACCAACTCCTTGTCGGTTATTGGCTGGAACACTGTTATGTTTCGTGGTGCAGGTTGGCGCAGTTTGTTTTTGTTGCAGTTTGTGAAGCCTGGGCTGTCTACAGAGACCGCGTTTTTTTACAGTGTGTTCAGGGGACAGGCAGCTAGCGGATAGACATCGCTTAGAACACCTTTAACAAGACAACATACATTCACTTTCTTTCACAACAGGAAAAAAAACAAAACAATTACATGCTAAATTGAATAACTATGGGTTAGCAGTATGCAACATGAATAATATGTGATGCCTTTGTACCTGTTGAGTGCACCATATGCATCATAGAATTCATATGACCTGGACTGACAGCTATGGGAACACTGGCCTCAGCTGGAATATGCTGAAACAGCTCTTTGGAGCCAGATTCCATGCAGTTCATGTAGGGGATGGCATGTTTGCTGTCCATGTAGTACATTATATAGAAGTTGCACATTTCATCATCAGAGGTACCGCTGCAGACAAAACAAAAAAGTAGGTGGAATACATCACTAACTGTACTATACATAATAAATGGAGAAGCAAAGCATTAACACCTGCCTAATATATTACCACACTGTGACTGCTGCCTATTATTACCTTTAGAGCCATGCCAGTAAATTAGCAATATTTACATTATATTGAACACTGACAAGTTTATTTTTTAACTGTTAAATGTCACGCACAGTACATACCTTGGTCACAATTCTTTAACAATCAAATTTAAGAGCTGCTCATCAAAATGTTTGCTTATGTTATGTTTTTATGTAAAACGGATATTGGCCAATACATCATTTCCAGATTGATTAATTTTCAATCTATCTCTATCAGTATCTGCCTCTTAAATTTTGATCTCTGCATGTGTGAAGCACAAGGCTCTGTGTATTACATGGGCCCATCATTCATTTCCATTAAGAGCACTGCAATGACAAAGTGATCTCATCCGGCAACATACTGTGATGGTCAATCAATTATGCGCAAGTAGACATTCTCGATAGATAACTTTGTGTTCAAATTTGTTTATTAGGATAAACCCCTTAAAATGTATCATCTTGTTTTCAAGGGGTCCCAACATATAACAAAATCATTACATAACAGAGGAGTGAAAGAAAAATAACAACAACACATGCATATGTTCATCAATACATTACAACCACTAAATTGCCAAGATGGCCAATAATAAGTAAACAGTAGAGTGTGAGTGGATTACTAACTACAGTCAAATATAAATATTAGGTATGAACAGTAGGCATAAGGATTGACTGCATCACTAATAACAATGGCAGTTCATCTTAAAGTGAGCAGACAGGGCATGTTTAAACAAACCAAGTAGTGAAATTGATCTTATTTCAACAGGTAAATTATTCCAATCTGCTGCCTTAAACTTAAAAGCTCTTCTGCCAATTGATTTTTTTAATTTACAGGACAGAGAAGTAGAGTTGAGCTCCGAACTTCGTAGTTTGAGGTAAAAGGTACAAGATACTTAAATAAATACATTTAAATATAAGTTGAAGCCAGTGAGTGTGTCTTCTAACACTTAAAGATGGCCATTTACAGTGCCTTGCGAAAGTATTCGGCCCCCTTGAACTTTTCGACCTTTTGCCACATTTCAGGCCTCAAACATAAAGATATAAAACTGTATTTTTTTGTGAAGAAACAACAACAAGTGGGACACAATCATGAAGTGGAACGAAATTTATTGGATATTTCAAACCTTTTAAACAAATAAAAAACTGAAATATTTATGTGCAAAATTATTAGATTAAGTCTCTTAAGTTAATACTTTGCGATAGCGCTACCTTTTTGCGTTTACTAGCTTATTAAGCTGGAGGGGGGGTATGTCTCTATCAGTTTTTTTGAACACTGACATTTTTTGCCCATTCCTCCTTGCAAAACAGCTCAAGCTCAGTGAGGTTGGATGGAGGCGTTTGTGAACACACAGTGTTTTCAGTTCTTTCCACAGATTCTCGATTGGATTCAGGTCTGGACTTTGACTTGGCCAACTTTCTAACACATGCTTTATAACACTTAATTGTTTTTGTACCATTCCATTGTAGATTTTGTTTTATGTTTTGGATCATTTTCTTGTTGGAAGACAACTCCGTCCCAGTCTCAGGTGTCTTTGCAGACTCCATCAGGTTGGTTTTCTTCAAGATGGGTCCTTTATTTGGCTCCATCCATCTTCCCATCAATTTTAACCATCTTCCCTGTCCCTGCTGAAGAAAAAGCAGGCCCGAACGGCAACGATGCTTGAATGACAGCTGGGCATGTTTGTTCAGGGTGATGATGTGTGGGTGTGTGGTTGTACGCCAAACATAGCGTAACGTTTTTGCATTGTTGCCAAAAGTTCGAATTTTGGTTTCATCTGACCACAGCACCTTCTTCCATTGGGGGTTCCCATGTTTTGGGGTGTGTCCAGGTGGAGGCGGCTTTGGCCTTTGGGCAAACGATGCACCTTTTATGGATATCTTTAAGAAATTGCTTTCTTCTTGCCACTCTTCCATAAAAGGGCAGATTTGTGCAGTATCGACGACTGATTGTTGTCCTATGGACAGAGTTCTCCCACCTCAGCTGTAGATCTCTGCAGTTCATCCAGAGTCATTGTGGGCCTCTTGGCTGCAGTCTTTGATCAGTCTTTCATCATTATGAGCTTAAAAGTTTAGAGGCGGCTGGTCTTGTAGATTTGTAGTGGTCTGATACTCCTTCCATTTCAATATTATCGCTTGCACAGTGGCTCCTTGGGATGTTTAAAGCTTGGGAAATCTTTTTGTATCCAATCCGGCTTTAAACTTCCCACAACAGTATCTCGGACCTGCCTGGTGTGTGCCTTGTTGTTCTTCATGATGGCTCTCTAAGCTTTCATCACGCCTCTGAGACTATACGAGCAGGTGCATTTATACGGAGACTTGATTACACACAGCTGGATTCTATTTATCATCATTAGTCATTTAGGTCAACATTGGATCATTCAGAGATCCTCACTGAACTTCTGGGAGAGTTTGCTGCACTGAAAGTAAAGGGGCTGAATAATTTTGCACGCCCACTTTTTCAGTTTTTTATTTGTTAAAAAAGTTTGAAATAGCCAATGAATTTCGTTCCACTTCATAATTGGGACCCACTTGTTGTTGATTCTTCACAAAAAATTACAGTTTTATATCTTTATGTTTGAGGCCTGAAATGTGGCAAAAGGTCGAAACGTTCAAGGGGGCCGAATACTTTCGCAAGGCACTGTAAGTGCATCATACATTGTACAGTGATGAGTGAGAAAAGCCTTTTTCTTTATTTTTTATTTTTTATTCTGGTTTTGTTTTGGCGTTTTGCAGTTATTATGTATTAGATATTAATTTCTTTGTATGTATGTATAAAAAGGAAATGTGCAATGGACGATTGTCTGGAAGAGGGTGAAAGAACAGGTAACAGCGGTCAGGCAATTAAAGGACTCTACAAGTGAAGAGGGTGGCCTATAAATGCTACCAATACTTAAACATTTATTTGCATGAAAGATTACCTTAACAAAAACACATTCAAAATGTAGAGGCTCAATTGTGGGTGATTAACTCAGAAACAAGATCAGAGAAAACATATATCGCCACACCTCCACCCCTGGAGCACCTATCAGATCTATATAAGATCTGAGATGTTACTGTTAAGCCATGATTCAGACAATATAATAATAATAATGTTAGGTTTATGTAAAACAACCCATGCACAAAGTAAGTCCATTTTTGGCACAACACTCCTAATGTTTAAATTAGTGATTTTTAAAGGGGTGATAGAATGATTATATAGGGTATTTCACACTGTTCCTTATGGTCTCCTAATGGGGTATGTAACATTAGTTGGGCTGAAAATGGCCCGGTTGATATTTTATTGGCCCTTATGCATCCCTGTGTTTTGGCCCTATTTGTAACAAGAGCTTTTCTTCCAAATATGGTATGGTCATGATTTAAGATGAGCTGGCCGCTGCTTGGTTGAGCCTTAGCCCGCATCATACACATAGACGCCGGCTGATTGGTTGAGAGACTCCGCCATACACACGCATTAGAGGTCGTGGTGCTGATTGGTTGAGCGAATCCCCAATACACAGACATTAGAAACGGCAGAATCTCATATTCCAGACACTGCAATGTTTCCTTACCAAATTCACTTCTGAGACTTTTTTATGCGAGAAATCAACTATATAAAGCTCAAATATGGGCCGTTTATCGAAAATGGATGGCTAATTGCAAATTTGGTAAAACTGTGTGTCGGAGTTCAGCTGCCTGTGTTGCTGGCTCCCCGCCTGGCCTGCCTTCCTCCACAGACCCGGCTTGCTGTGAGCTCGATTGAGCTCCCGACGCTGCTGCAGCCCACAGCACCTCATACCCGCGCAAAGTCACCGTTTGGGCTGGTGGACTACTACCAAACGCCGCTGCCCTGACAAAGCTCCAGGGCCTGCATCTCCTCTCTTCCTGCTAGCTAAATGGCCCGTGTGTGAGAGTGAGAGCGCGGTCAGCGAGCTTGTTACACCAGCAATCTCTTACTACATGTTACACACATGTCACGCCACTTAGCTATACAACATCTAACTATATGTTTTATAAAGCTAACAACGGTGTCCGATTTCAAGTTAATGAATATTTGTGAGCTGTAAGGGTTTCGTTAGCTGCGACTGTCCCTTCAATCCTATGTGTACAGATTGCGGCTAGTTAGCTTCATTTTTGGTCGTAATTCAAGTATATTTACAGTTTGAATTTCGTCACGCCACTTATACAACAACTAACTATATGTTTTATAAAGCTAACAACGGTGTCCGATTTCACGTTAATGAATATTTGTGAGCTGTAAGGGTTTCGTTAGCTGCGACTGTCCCTGCAATCCTATGTGTACAGATTGCGGCTAGTTAGCTTCATTTTTGGTCGTAATTCGAGTATACTTACAGTTTGAATTTCGTCACGCCACTTATACAACATATAACTATATGTTTTATAAAGCTAACAACGTGTCGGTTACGATTTCGTTAATGAATATTTGTGAGCTGTACGGGTTTCGTTAGTTGCGACTGTCCCTGCAATCCTATGTGTACAGATTGCGGCTAGTTAGCTTCATTTTTGGTCGTAATTCGAGTATATTTACAGTTTGAATTTCGTCACGCCACTTATACAACATCTAACTATATGTTTTATAAAGCTAACAACGGTGTCCGATTTCAAGTTAATGAATATTTGTGAGCTGTACGGGTTTCGTTAGCTGCGACTGTCCCTGCAATCCTATGTGTACAGATTGCGGGCGTTAGCTTCATTTTTGGTCGCAATTCGAGTATATTTACAGTTTGAATTTCGTCACGCCACTTATACAACATATAACTATATGTTTTATAAAGCTAACAACGGTGTCCGATTTCAAGTTAATGAATATTTGTGAGCTGTAAGGGTTTTGTTGGCTGCGACTGTCCCTGCAATCCTATGTGTACAGATTGCGGCTAGTTAGCTTCATTTTTGGTCGTAATTAGAGTATATTTACAGTTTGAATTTCGTCACGCCACTTATACAACATATAACTATATGTTTTATAAAGCTAACAACGGTGTCCGATTTCAAGTTAATGAATATTTGTGAATTCCAGAGGAATTCTAAGAGGAGGCTAGCTAGCTCTCATTGATAGAGCTCCATCCAGCCGCAGGCTCTATCAATGAGACTCATGGACAAGCGGCGTTTATTTTCCCAATCGTTTGTTTAAATAACTCAACACATTATAATTACACACATTATAAGATTAACTAGAATCTGTGGTAAGAGAATGCTGGCGTAACAAGCTCGCTGACCGCGCTTTCACTCACATACACCGGGTATTTAGCTAGCTAGCAGGAAGAGGGGAGTTGAAGGCCCTGGAGCTCTGTCCTGTCAGAGCAGCGGCGTTTGGTAGTAGTCCACCAGCCCAAACGGTGACTTTGCGCGGGTATGAGGTGCTGTGGGCTGCAGCAGCCGTGCCGGAGCTCAATCGGGCTCACAGCAAGCCGGGGTCTGTGAAGGAAGGCAGGCCAGGCAGCGAGGCAGCAACACAGGCAGCACCAGCCTCTGAAGTCCGACACACAGTCGAACAAAATTTGCAATTAGACATCAATTTTCGTAAAACGGCCCATATTTGACCTCTAAGTAGTTGATTTCTCGCATAAAAAAGTCTCAGAAGTGAATTTAATGGTAAAATAGCATATGAACAATGTATACATTTTCTGAGATCTGCACGACCTAGATTCAGAAGACTAACTGATCTCAGGTCAGTTGTGTAGCCTATGTAAATGTTGGGGCGTGACCGTTCTCTTAATACACCCATGGGCTGACAAAGGTTCCGGTTTTTGGGAGGTTGACGTCAACTTCCAGCTTTGTTGGGATTCGCCCGTTTTCAGCGGCAGTTTCAAAATATGAAATTTTCATAGTAAAAGGGTGTCAGTGACTACGTTTACAAGCTGTCAATAATCGGGTTATGGTCGGGTTAAGGTCACTATTCGGGTTTCTGAAACATTCGGAATAACCCGTTTACATGCGTGAGCAGAGAGAGTTACTCCTGTATACATGGCATTTGTAATCAAATGGCGATATCCCGACGTAAACGGCGACGCACGGTTAGCGTCTGGACGTAGCCTACGGACAACCTTAAGACGCAATAACTTTTCGGTCACCTTCTTATAAATCTCACTATCTCGGTACTTTCTGCCGTCAACAAAAGACATTATATTCATGGTTTTCACCACACTAATAAAGAAATTGGTTTCCTCCTCGCTCCAAAAGTGTGGTGCTGTGCTGCGTCTCGCCATGTTTACCTCTACTTCTTGTTTATGTCCGGTATACTGCGCGCAGGTTTTCTGCATTGACATATATATATATAACTATATTATTATAGTATATAATTATTATTATAACTGTTTTCTGGCGCATACAAGAAGTTCCTCTACTCAAAAGACCAAGATTCCTTGCGAATAGAACATGCGCAGAATACAAATCAATGTTCCTTTTGATGGAGATATGCCGATACGCGTTTACATGACCAAAATTTCGGGTTAGAAAAGGGGTAACCCAGGTAGTATATTCGGGTTTTTAAAAACCGGAATATGAGCATATTCGGGTTTTTGCCGGTGTTTACATGGCCGTGCGCGACCGGGTTATTGCTAATATTCCAGTTTTGAACGGGTTATTGGCTGCATGTAAACGTAGTCAATGGGATTTTGAGCTTATATGTATGTCCTATTTACCCACCGAACGGTCGTTATTCAACTATGACAGGGTAAAATCGGTTTTGCATTCTATCACCCCTTTAATCCTTTAACATCATCCATTGTAGGTACAAAAATAACCAGTGGTAGCCATACTGTCACTTATCAAACATAAATATGAAAGTGGTTGGATACACTGATGCAATACCGGGTTGTAAAGATTCCATAATTCACGAGTTTTAGGAGAACAGACACACACAAAACATATAGACACAAAAAAATAAAATAAACACAAAACTGCCACACCCTTCAAGAACAACCCAGCAGCCCCAGACACCGTATTCCAGAGCATTTCCATGAGTAAACCAAACTGTGTTGGTAAAGACCATATATTGAACTCAAGACTCAGTCTGCATTAATAAGAAAAGAAAAAAAAAAAAAAAAGCGTAGCTCCAAATAAAACTAATTAAATAAAAATTAGACTACTTTACAAGCAGCATTTCACATTAACAGCTAGGGGGCAGTAGTAGTACCATACGCAAGCAGGCTCTATTTTTTACAGTCTATGGCTGTAACATACCAAAGAATAACAGGAAGTCAGCTTTAAGAAAGCAGGATGTAAACAAACAGTGACAACTGAGACTACTTGTTGTATCTAACAACAATTAAAGGTCCAATGTGTAGGAATTTCTCCCATCTAGCGTTGCAATCATATATCATACAATCAAGTCTCTCTCGCCACGCAGTTCAAAGTATGTATTGCAGCTACGGTAGCCTTCACGCTTCACGGTGTACAAAAGGCTATCTATCAGCTGTGGTTGTTGGAGTGCATGTCGGAGAGTGGCGCAGACGCGCTTCACACCACGAGTGGGCACGCGCGCCACCCAACAGAAAGGAGAGAGAAAGAAAAGGAGACTGCAGCGGTCCGGAGGATAATTACCTAGTTGGGATTTGGTGTGCGCGTCCAAAGCAGCTCACTCTTTTTTTCTGATGACGCCAGTCTCTTGCTCTTTTCAATATCAGTTTTCTTATTCTGGGCGAAGAAGAAGACTCCTGTTCCTGTAATTTCCTCCATGTTTCCTTCTTCAAACTTGCTGGGGCCGGGAAGCGACGATACCCATTAGCAGCATCTGTGAGTCGAAATCACGAAAGGCGGCGCAGTATAGCCTGTATGTCCCTTACCGGCCAACATATTTCAAGATGGTGCATGAATATGGAGCGTCTACCCCAGGTCATGCAAGCGCAAATGTAAAATTTCAAGCCAATAGGAATACTAGTAATAACATACTAATTGATGGTGGTGGTCAATATTCATAAAAAAGGACAAGTTTGTGAAGGCCAATACAGATTTTGATAATGAACAGCTACAAACGTTACACACTGGACCTTTAAAACAAGAGGAGTGTTAACACCTCAAAAATGAGCACCTTAACAGTAAAGGGAAAAGAAAGAGCCAGTTTATTGGACTGTCATACTGTAAATTAGTCTTGTGTGCTACAAGCTATTAGCTGCAGCCTCAGTCATCAGCCTCACCTCACTAGGTATAGATAATTGTTATCCAGTAGAAGTCGAAGGGGACATGAAGGTAGCTTCAGCTTCTTTGTAGCAGCTGAAACGCCGCTGTTTGCAATCAACATAACGATCAACATAACGCACAGCGTGCAAGGATAACAGAGAAAATACTTCATATCGAGTTTTAATGTGGTCAATTAGAAAGTACAATCAAAACATGATAACTGAGTTGTAAAATCATATCTACAGTATTATAGACCTCTGTGCAGGGTGTTGGTTTCTGATAAGTCTTAAAACTCATGGATGTATCACTGGCCTTACTGGATCTTATTTCATCATCTCATCTGGTGACAGCAATAAGTACAGTAGATGAGTCAACCCCATGGCCATTCAGCCAGTTCACATGTGGCAATTGTCCAACATATCTATCTATTCAAGTCCAGATAATAGCCCACCCCCACTCAGACACAGACGTTACTTATCAGCACCTGCCGTTCTCGCCCTATTGCTGTACTGACACCTGTGCATCTTCCCTGTTACAGTACCTTCATGAAATTTACATTTGGGACAATTTGGCAATGTGATGCAACCCTTGCATTTTTTAAAACTGTGTTTTTTGTCAGAATTCCTGGTTATAAAGCTCCCCCCAAAGTGCAGACAGTGTTTTCAATAGTTATAAAAATGTAACACTGCATAAGCAATCAGAAACCAATTGTATACTACATATACACGTGGCCGGCTATTTTCATAAATGGACATTTTAAACTCTCCGTTTTAAAAAATAACATTGTGCACAGCGGTCAGTTTTCAGAAAAGTGTTCGTTACACGTACCCGTGTATATATGCCGTCAAGAGCATGCTAAATCTGTAGATGGCAGTGTAACGAGAAGAAACAACAGCAACGAATCACTTCCTCTCTCTTCTCTTCCTCGGCTGCCTAAACCTCTGTTTGTCTCAGTTTATATGCAAACGTGGAAACAAAGTTTTCCCAAATCTCCATTCTGGCCAGAGTTTTTAGAAAGAATCGTTTTCAGAGGCGAATTCTCCGTTTGCGTGTAAACGAAGGGCACAGACGAAGGGAAAGGTCTCCTTTATTCAAAATAACCATGTATGTGTAAACGGGGTAGTAAAGAAGCACAAGGTGTACCATGAGTGGAAGAAAGCCACAGTGCCTGTCTATGCTAAATGCCTGTAAGTTATATTCCAATATAAACACAGTTCAAAGGGAGAAAACAAGATATTATTCAAGTAGTCTGAAATAGAACCTCGTAGAAACCACTGTAACTTAAAAGGTACTTTTAAGATATAGGTAGGCTACAATGTGATGTAAAAATCATACACTGTAAATATTAACAGTCTATAGTAAAAATGCATTATGTGTAGAACTTACCCAATATACGTTTTGGAGGTTCTGCCCTCCCCAGTAAACAAACATCTGGCTGCAATGGTGTCACCATACTTCACATTCACCTCCTTATTAGCAGGATAGAATGCCTGGAGAGAAAACACAAACAGCACTCTACTTGAAAACTGTTGTAATCAATATATTTTGGGTTGAATTCAGATATTGGGTAAGAATATACATCTAACCTAGTAATTATTATAGAACTAAGCTCACGGTAAGATTTTATCATGATTTTTATAGCGGGAAGCGGGAAAGCTCAAACTTAAAACTGGTCGGTGGAGCCTCTAATTCAAAATGACTCAGCATGTCTCTCGTTCTGTCTAAACGACTAACTAACAACTGAATGTGATGTACCACGTTGACGCGTTGTGACATCCGAGTTGAACAAGTGAAATAAAGTAGATTATGCCCTATGCATGTTTAAAAATGATATCTGATTAATAAAAAATAAAAAGATCTCAACCAGTTGTAATCCTTTTTTTTTTACCTATTCACGGTGTATCGTTACACCCCTAGTGGACAGAGATCATTTTTGTTTCAAAACGCTGTTTAAAAATGAAAACGTAGTAATGTGGATGTAGCCTTAGAATACTACACCGAGTGGTGATCTGTTCATTCAAAGATAAATCTCACCAGTAAAGGGAGTGAATAATTAATATAATCCCACATATCTATAAATCACAACTCCTTGAATTCAAGAGTAAATAGAAAAATAGGTAATTAAAATATCTGGTCCTCTTTGGACAAAGCCATTAGAGATCTCAGTATCATATATTAAATATTATTTCTAGTCATAGTTCCATTATCTTTATTGTGACTATAATTGCCACTGTTCATCATACCCCCAACCGGCACCAGCAGACAACATTTTTGCTTGATAAAAGGTTGATCAATTATCAAAATCTTTCTATTAAAAAGGAATGGTTCAACATTTTTGGGAAATGTGATTATTTGCCAAGTTAGATGAGGAGATCGATAGCACTCTCATGTCCGTTTGCTTATTATAATGCTGGAGCTAGCAGCCCCAGGGAAACAACTTTGGCTCTTACCAAAGGTAACGTACTTTGGAAAAAAGGACACTTTGGTTTAAATACGGATTAAACAAACGAGACATAAAGTGATAATAAGTGAGCTTTAGAGGTGTTTCCAGTCATTATGCTAAGCTCAATGGCTGCTAGCTCCAGTTTAATATTTAGCGGACAGATAAGAGAGGGGTTGATTTTCTCATGTAACTCTCAGCAAAAAAGCGAATAAGGGTAATTACAAAAATCTTGAATGATAGCTTTAATCTTCTTTTGATTGATAAACTACTAATTTTAACAGTAAATTACTAAATAGTGCAACTGATTATACTGAGTAAGTGTGCTACTCTTGTCTTTTAAACTTAGATCTACAAGAGCTGTCAGGAGACTGACCTACCTACCTAGACATACTCTATCTGTCAATTGTCCCGAAATAACGTATGTTATGATTTGACAAGATAAGTAAAATTTAATTGACCTGGGTTTCTGTATGGGACAATCCAGTATTATATAAAACAGAACATTAATGATTAAAATTGTTTTTAAATGTTTTTTTTTGTTGCATTTTTCCTTTTTATTAACAGCAAAGAAGCAGACAGGAAACAAAAACAGAGCTGGGTATGACTGTGGACGTTTAGATTATGGTATGCGTGCGCCTTTAATCATTCAGCTACTGAGATACCCCAAACATGTCAGTTTTTAATTGCCTTCTGATGTGATAACTTACCTGTGGTAGCTGAGGGGATTGTCTCCCAATCAGGCTCCACTTCCCGTCTCGGATCCTGTAGCCACTGACCACTTTACCTGTGACAACAACACTCATCCAGGTTACTACTGCTACTGATAAAGTTACCCTGAAATTAACTGCTAAATTCTCTGGTATGACTCACCAAGGTGGTGTGTGTGGGTCCTGAAGGCAAACGGGTAGATGGGATATGAAGTGTAATCACAGGCGATGTCTGCATTTGTAACTAACAAAGAAAAATGAAGTGATGTCAAGGCAGGCCCAATCTTTAATCACTGTACAGCCCCATTTCTGCCCCTCCTGTCCTTTTATGCACTCCAACAGCAACATTTGTTGTGGATCATGGGGACTCAGAGAGTGAGGTCGGATAGCACCAATTGATGCTAATTTCTTACAGCCAGTAAACATTTTAACTTTTAATAATGTGCAGTTTACTTTTGCCCAGACGCAGGGTTTTTAATTAAGGTTAACACATTTGTACTCCTTTTCCAACTAAGGGATCTAAATATTACACTGGATGATTAGGAGTGGGACAGAATCTGTAGGAATATTAAAACAATGTCAAGGGATGTGAGGGTGCGCCTCATTCAGTTCAAGATTATGCATCCCTTCTATTGTACTCCCTCCAGATTGTTTAGAATTGGTCTGAAAGACACACCAAATTGTTGGAAATGTAAAACAGAGGACGGACAATTACTTCATGTCCTATGGTCCTGTGATAAGGTCCAGGAATGTTGGACTGGGATACATGATAACATATGTCGGATTTCTGGATTACAAGAATATTTGTTCTGGGAGATGGGTCAATCCTAAACGGGATGGATAAACACATAAGAAGCTTGGTCCAGACTAGTTTAATGATAGCCAGACAGATTATGTTAAGCGGCGTTTGAAAAAATGTCATATAAATGGTTTGCCAGATTGGATGTTTCTACTAGTAAAAGTTGATGTTGCGAGTTGTTTGTTTTTTATTTTGGTAAAAAAATGTTTTAATCATAACAAAAAGAGTGGTTCATTCTGCTGAACAATACAATAGGTGGTGCTCTACTCTGCCTTAAGAATATTTACAACAGGCGCTGCAAAGAACAAGGATAGGAGAATCATTAAAGATCCCTAAGACTGCCACGCCCCCCGGGTATGTATGTATATATATATATATATATATATATATATATATATATACATACATACACACACATACATATACAACACACACACACACATATAACACACACACACACACACACACACACACACACACACACACACACACACACACACACACACACACACACACACACACACACACACACACATACATACAGTGCCTTGCGAAAGTATTCGGACCCCTTGAACTTTTCGACCTTTTGCCACATTTCAGGCTACAAACATAAAGATATAAAACTGTAATTTTTTGTGAAGAATCAACAACAAGTGGGACACAATCATGAAGTGGAACGAAATTTATTGGATATTTCAAACCTTTTTAACAAATAAAAAACTGAAAAATTGGGCGTGCAAAATTATTCAGCCCCCTTAAGTTAATACTTTGTAGCGCCACCTTTTGCTGCGATTACAGCTGTAAGTCACTTGGGGTATATCTCTATCAGTTTTGCACATCGAGAGACTGACATTTTTGCCCATTCCTCCTTGCAAAACAGCTCGAGCTCAGTGAGGTTGGATGGAGAGCGTTTGTGAACAGCAGTTTTCAGTTCTTGCCACAGATTCTCAATTGAATTCAGGTCTGGACTTTGACTTGGCCATTCTAACACCTGGATATGTTTATTTGTGAACCATTCCATTGTAGATTTTGCTTTATGTTTTGGATCATTGTCTTGTTGGAAGACAAATCTCCGTCCAGTCTCAGGTCTTTTGCAGACTCCATCAGGTTTTCTTCCAGAATGGTCCTGTATTTGGCTCCATCCATCTTCCCATCAATTTTAACCATCTTCCCTGTCCCTGCTGAAGAAAAGCAGACCCAAACCATGATGCTGCCACCACCATGTTTGACAGTGCGGATGGTGTGTTCAGGGTGATGAGCTGTGTTGCTTTTACGCCAATCATAACGTTTTGCATTGTTGCCAAAAAGTTCGATTTTGGTTTCATCTGACCAGAGCACCTTCTTCCACGTTTGGTGGGTCTCCCAGGTGGCTTGTGGCAAACTTTAAACAACACTTTTTTGGATATCTTTAAGAAATGGCTTTCTTCTGGCCATTCTTCCATAAAGGCCAGATTTGTGCAGTATACGACTGATTGTTGTCCTATGGACAGAGTCTCCCACCTCAGCTGTAGATCTCTGCAGTTCATCCAGAGTGATCATGGGCCTCTTGGCTGCATCTCTGATCAGTCTTCTCCTTGTATGAGCTGAAAGTTTAGAGGGACGGCCGGGTCTTCGTAGATTTGCAGTGGTCTGATACTCCTTCCATTTCAATATTATCGCTTGCACAGTGCTCCTTGGGATGTTTAAAGCTTGGGAAATCTTTTTGTATCCAAATCCGGCTTTAAACTCTCCACGACAGTATCTCGGACCTGCCTGGTGTGTTCCTTGTTCTTCATGATGCTCTCTGCGCTTTTAAACGGACCTCTGAGACTATCACAGAGCAGGTGCATTTATATGGAGACTTGATTACACACAGGTGGATTCTATTTATCATCATTAGTCATTTAGGTCAACATTGGATCATTCAGAGATCCTCACTGAAGTTCTGAGAGAGTTTGCTGCACTGAAAGTAAAGGGGCTGAATAATTTTGCACTCAATTTTCTGTTTTTATTTGTTATAAAGGTTTGAAATATCCAATAAATTTCGTTCCACTTCATGATTGTGTCCCACTTGTTGTTGATTCTTCGCAAAAAATTACAGTTTTATATCTTTATATTTAAAGCCTGAAATGTGGCAAAAGGTCGTAAAGTTCAAGGGGGCCGAATACTTTCGCAAGGCACTGTACATACATACATACATACATACATATATATATATATATACACACACACATACACACATATATATACACATATATACATACATATATACACATATATATATGTATATATACACACATATATACACATACATATATATATGTATATATGTATATATATATATATATATATATATATATATATATATATATATATATATATATATACATATATATATACACATACACACATATATATATATACACATGTATATATACATATATATACATACATACATTTTTTTTATATGATTTCATGTGACAAATTGATTGATTGACATTGATTGGTATATTATCAGTTGTAATCAACTGTATTTTGATGGAAATTAAGTGTGATGCTGCCATTTTGCCATTTTCAAGATAAGCAATGCTGATTATAATAAGAAATTGTACAGCAGCTTTCTAATAAACCTTTGTATACAGTTTTTTCCCAGGACTCATTGGAAGAAAAAAAAATCTGGCAGAGATGATGGCTTGGCCATGTTTTCCAGACAAGCCTATTAGATTGATTAAATATCTTAGAGCTTGACAAATTTAAATCTAGGAAAAAAATACATTAAACATACCTCTTTTTCCTGGAAGGATAACTGTGTCCACAGACATTAGCAGGTATATACCAGCAATGAATGGCTGCCTTTGAGGAGGGTACAAAGAGTCATAGTTATAGTGTAGAAGGCGGAAGAGTTTTTGTCACATTTTTATCAACAGAAGAGTTGATGCTTTTAAGTAAATACTTACGGTTTGGATGTCATTCTTAAGGTAAGTCCTGAGCAATCTCTATGATGGTCTGGAGAACAAACCACAAACAATTAAAATTCAAAGTAAACTTTTTTTTTTTTATCTAAATGAGCACTATACCATCAAAGTTGACCTAACACACTTAGTTTAGCGTTATGCCTAGATCACATTACACAACTTTCCAAGTCGTCAGATTGCTGAACTGTACACATCTTGCTGTCTTGTAATCGGTTGTAATAGTCTTAATGTCATTGTAGTTTCACACTACATGACTGACCAGCGAAAGGTGGTCACACACTACACATTTTTTAACAGGTGGAATGCCTGATGAGTATGTCTGGTCTCCAAACTATGTTTTGTCACGAAAACACACGTGAGAAGTGACACAGGAAATTAGGTAATACCATGCGTGAGACAGAATTCTTTTGTTCAAGCAATCCGTGGAATTTTCCTTGTAATCATGCTTGTTGATGTTGTCGTTGGCACACGTGTTCATGAAAATAGTCTATTACCACCTTTTCAGCCTGTCTTTTCCACTAGGTACAACAACAACTTGTTGCAAATGCAACACATACAGTTCCTATAGTTACAGGCAACCCCTCCACCAGATTTCCCCTCAACCCATAGCTCCCCGACAGATTCCCCGAAACGTCCAGATATTTTTGTTTGAACAGTTCACACATAGCGCTTGAGCACTGATTTGAGAGCGCTGATTTGCTCCTCTGATCTCGGGATTTTGGTTATTACAATTCATGTCACCAAAAAAGCCCCGTGTACACGTCTATTCCAGAGTGTAATTGAGCTTTTAGGTTAAACTAACAACACTTTTATCTGCTCTGTAATATCCTACATATTCGGGAATTCGGTTCCATTTTATGAACCTAAAAATACAAGGTTATTGTCTACTGCCGGGCCCAGGGGACCTCTGTGCCGCAGACAGCAAAGCATAGAGCTTCAGAGAGCCGGAAATGACAGCAGGCGGGCAGGCGGGTATCAGATCTGTGCAGAGCACCGCAAAAAAAACACCAACACATTACTAACAGCATGATTATAACATCCAAAACACAAGATTCACTCTCAGTGGTTGCTGAGACTTAAAAATACTTTCAAAATAGCATACTAGTGTTTAAAAATACAAGAACAGCCGAAATACACAGAGCTGCCTAGCTGGTTATGAACGCTCATGGACATGGAAATCGAAATATAGCATTTCTTTATTTAATATTTTTCAAATTCATTAAATTATCCATTATTAAATAGAGGAACTAAAAAAATATCTTAAAAATCTATAGTTCCTCTATTCAAGGATACATTTATTAATTTGAAAACCAATTTATTAATTCCTGTGTTAATGTACAATTAAATTAATAAATAAATGCTCTATTTCAATGTCAAAGTCCTTCATACTCAACACCCAACCAACCTGGCTTTTTTCCAAGCAGTAAAAGACGTGTCTTGTGTATTAGGCCTAAAGTGTCTGTGGGTACCTTTTGAAGCACTATACAAATACATGTATATCATTCATTTTATTATTATTATTATTATTATTATTATTATTATTATTATTATAGCAACAGGCGCAATCAATGCTGATATGCAGTCAGCAGAAACACAAAATTAAAGGTTTCCCTACAAAACAAAATTTTAAAAAAGTCCAAAAGAGTTAGAGATCCATCACAGTACCTGAGTGTTTGGTGGATGCTAAACTCTGGAGGATGTAGCTAGCTAGTAGTAAATATACAAAAAATTGTAAAAAAAAAAAGTAGATGTGTGTGAAAGTATATTTTTTATCCTATTCCTCGTTCTCTTTTGTTTCTTTTTCTTCTTCAGCATGTTTGCTGACTAAACTAAAAATATTTATATATCAGAAATAAAACATTCCAGTTACAGCTGAGGGAAAAATTATTAAACGACATTTTGTTTCTGCTCGCAGACCTAATGTTTACTAAGAAGTGAAACTTCATGCAGGAGAATTTTGAATTGCTTTTACACTCTTGAATCTTTGGAAACCTTTACTGAATTAGATGTAATGGATTACATAAATAAGCTCTATTCAACAATGTTATGCTTTAACTTCCATTAGGACTCACCTCTGAAAGCAGTGACATCTCCATAATGGATCTGCAGCACAAAGTTGGATATTCCTGAATTTCTTCCAACTTTAAAACCAACATCTGATGAGACAACAGAGAAAAGAACAGATGTTAGAAAAAGATATGAGACCACATGGAAACGTAAACAACTGAGGGAAAAAAAGATAGAAAGGCAGTATATAAACCCCATACTTGACCATTTAGGATCTGTCTTCGCCTCATGTACTGTATTTTCAGTGAAACTAATTTCTACATAAGAAAAAGTCTATGAAAACTGTGAGGTCTGTGGATTATGGGAAGAAGCATGGTCAACACAAATACACAAACACAAATGACAATGCCTGTCAAAGTAGTCAGCCATGGTTCCTTTAAGCAGAAGTGAACACAAATGGGTCAGCTTTCTCTTGTTGTGTTATGTTATAGTACACCTAGCCACAACGCTCACACTGCAGCTCACCCTTGCGTTGCGTTACGATTTTCAGATGACACATTCCAGGACGCAATGTTGCATTACATCAGTCTTGCATAGCTCAAAGCGTCTGCATTCTTGTACTTGTGTGGACCATGTTTCAGCCCTAAAGCAGGGGTCCCCATCTTTTTGTGCCAGGGCCTGCTATATTTATATAAAAAATTCCAGTGACCAGTTGTCAATTTTAATGCCTCATTTTTAAGATGCATCGTTTTGAAACAGGCGGTTAATGTTTTACACAGTTCTTAATCTAAAGTGGTTTTATTTGCATATTATGTGCATATTATTTTATTATTATGTTGCATACTAGGTGGTAACAAAGGCTAATTGTATGAATATAATCTATTTCAACTTTCAGACCATTTCACAAAATGTTTCCCTTTTCTCAAATTATTTCAAAAGCAACTCACACAGCACTCACCAGCAGGTGATAGTAATGGCAAATTGAATGAAAATACCAGCCCACGTCACCTGTCAAATCTCTCACTAAAGAGAATCACTTCAATAGCCACTCAGTGTTTTCACTCACCAACAGGTGACAACAAAGGCTAACTGTATATACATAAGATGAGCCAAATTCAACATACAGTTTCAGAACTACAATAGCAACTCAGTGATTTCAGCCAATCTTTTCCAAAAGTATAAAATTAGAGATCAAGCTTTACCCACAACAAAAAATACCGGACCAGACCAAAAAAACATATATGCATCCAAAACAATGCACAAATTCCAGGATATGATAAAACAAAGTTTAAAAAAGCCCCCTTTCACAAATATAAATGAAAACCAACTTACAGTCTGACATCCATATCAGTGAGACCCCAGGGATTGCTTTGTAGCACACAAGAACAGATTTAAGATATCAAAACTCGGTGAGTGTCCAACTCACGTTTCTTTCTTTTAAAAAAACTCTGTGCCTCTGAAGTTTTGACGGCTTCATTGTGTCATTGCATATTTCACCACAAACAACACACAATGGATTTGGTGCCAAGGAATCGCCTGTTGCCGTAAATCCATATATGAGGCATCGTATTTATGATTAAAGCTTGACATGCTTTCCGTTTTCCACTATTTTTGGATTGGTCATCGCCCTTTTTTTTCACTGAAATGGGCAATGAAACGGGCCACGGAAGTTTGCTGGGCCCCGCTCATCTCTGCACCTATGCTGCACCTGGGTCTTTAATATATTGTCTTCTGTGACTGTAATGTAATGTTATTGTACCCTTGTTTCTTGTCTTAAATCTTTGTCTTTGATGTTGTTGCAAATGAAGCTGCTGGGATACAAGAATAATTTCAGACTTGTTCTGACAAAGTATTATCATCATTATCCTCATCATCATCATATCAGTATCTGTGTATTTGTTAGCCGAGAAGTAACAAGAAACGTCAGCACAGAAATGACAAACCAGGTTTGAGGTTATTTAGAAAGAGTGTCACTACATAGTTTGTCCACTAGGGAAGTGGTTTTCAAACCTTTTTCAAGAATGAAATTCTTCAGCGTGTGTGCAGAAGATAACAAGTTTGCAATATGCAACACATGCAAGGAAAAAGTAAGGCGTGGAGGGACGACACCAAAAACCAAAATCAAATTTTTTTTAGTTGGATGTGAAAAGAATAAAATGGTTCTAACATTGACGTTAGATGTGTGTGAATTTCCCACAACAGGAGTAATTTATATAGTTCTATTTTATAGTGATCCATTATCTGTTCAAAAAATGTTCTATGTTCTGTGCAAAATGTTCTATTAAAGAAAAGATAGAAAATAAATATTTCTGTGTGGTTAGAGTTAGAAACAATGAAATCGGAATCGGCTAAAATCGGTATCGGCTGGCCTAACTCAAAGAAAATCGGGAATCGGCCTAGAAAGTTGTAATCGGTGTATCTATAGTAATAACCATGGTACATGGGTGGTAATTCAGCCCATTCCCCGTGAGCAGCAGCATGAGAATCTATCTATAAATTGCAGGAACGTCTGTCTGTCTGTGTCTGTCTGTGTGTTATGCGCATACCTCTCGAACCGTTAGTCCGATGGATTTCAAACTTGACAGGTGTCTTGCTACGGGCTACGAGTAAGTGGGGTGCCAAGTTTGACGACGTTTGGATCAGAAATGCAAAAGATATTGTTAAATACATAATCGTTAAAAGAAGCACACATTGGCTTTCGCCGCTCTCGCCGCTGGCCACTCCTCCGCTCACACTGCACACTGACTGAGCACAACGCAGGACCAGAGACAGAGAGGGTCAAAGAAAGCAGCGGAGCTTTGGCAGCTAAAATGTGACATACACCTCAGACCCACAAAAATGTGCAAAGTAGAACTACTTTGACTCTTTTCCTGCTTCCAACGTTAGCTAGATCATTGTTGGTTATATCAAACTTACTTTTCTTCACTTTCCTGGAGCACGAGCAGATAGCTGAAAGGGGATATGTGTGTGTGTGTGTGTGTGTGTGTGTGTGTGTGTGTGTGTGTGTGTGTGTGTGTGTGTGTGTGTGTATGTGGGTCCGCCATGTCAGGCTATGCAATTCGAATACGTACCCCCATTTGAGAAACGCTATGAGCCCTGACAAGTTAATTTTTATACTGTAAAATGTCCTACTCAGTATGTTTCTTCTTCTATCTGTAAACACACACAAAGCAGGTCCAATCTGGCTGTTGGATTATTTTAGACAAATCACAGCGAAACTCTTCACATGGCTAGATACAACTTAAGGACAGTGAATACTGTAAATATGACTATTAGTAATCATAACCAACCCTTTGAGAGACATACCTTTGGGTAATTTAGTAGGTGGTGCATTCCGAGCCCAGGCATACATAATGGATGCCTCATCTGCACAAGTGCCTTGTACACTGCCACAGTCCCTTGAGAGAGAAACAACACAATCAATACCACTTAAAATGACCAGATGAAAAAACACTGTGAATCCCAGAGGTAGTTACAGAGCAACACAAACACATGTCCTTCACTGCCATAACAAAGGACTGGCAGACAGACAATACAGGAATAAATAATACTTGTCCGTCATTCAATTCAAGATTTTTCCAGAAAGGCCAAGGGCAACTTGACTTGCTTTAGATTACTTGTTACTGGGCCAAACTAAGCTTGTAAAGTAACGAAAAACAAAAGGGCATAATACAATAAAACCAGAACAAGCTGTACCACTGAGGTTTCTTTCACACCTGAGCTGTTTGGTCCGTTTAAACCGAACCCTGGAGTGTTTCGCTGTAGAGTTAGGTTCACTTTAGGTGACAATTCAATCCGACCAAAAAAAGGGAGGGAGGGAGGGAGTGAAGGATTGGCCACAAACCAAAAATGCAACAGTGTTGCAAGTTCACCCCTGAATCGCACCAAGTCTACCAAACTATACATGTAATAGCGCCCTAACATATTATTACCATATAAAGTTGATATGGTGAACATACAGGAAGGAAGGAAGGAAGGAAAAAGCAGGAGTATGGAAGGATGGGAGGGAGGTTGGAAGGAAGGAAAGACAGACAGACAAAGAAAGAAAGGGAGAGAGGGAGGAATGAAGGAAGGATGGAATGGAAGGAATGAAGGAAAGAAAGATGGATAGAAAGAAGGAATGAATAGATAGATAGATAGATAGATAGATAGATAGATAGAATGAAGGATGGATGGATGGACAGATAGATAGATATTGTCCCACAGGGGACATTTTTTATTTTTTGTCTGTTACATGCAGATGGGCAATATACACAGACAAATATATCAACGGATACATAAAGACAGGTATGTAGACACAGAACAAGTACATTAAAGCTTTAGTGCGTAACTTGTTGATATTAATGAACGTCCATTACATTCAAGCCACTGCCAAAGGAGTTGCTACAAAGCTAATTAAGACTATCAGCTCCACAAAACGCTCTCTGTATTTCTCAGTACGGCTATGTTCAGAAGATTGTGTCGTCCCGCGTGACTTTCCCGCGCAGAAACTCGAGTGAAGATAATTACCTCTTCTGAAGTGTCCATTATGTTTTTTTAATCCTCCGTGTCCTCATTGCATACTAGCAACTGCGTGGAGGAGGGGTGGGGGCGCGTGCACGATCACGTAAGGCTGTATCATGTGGACACGCCAACAGTGTTGTTGTCATTACTTAGAATTCCTCATGGGGGAGACAGAAACTACGCACTATAGCTTTAACAACAACAACAGATTTAAACAAAGGTTAGCAAGATGGGTTGTTCAATAGTGCTTTGGCAACAGGGACAAAACTTGTAGAAACAGAGGGAACAGTACAGCAGGATGGATTGGATTGTGCTTTTGTAAAGTAACAACAGGAGGTGTGGGGCAACAGAAAGTGCTCTGAGCTTATGGATGACATGTCAACAGTTGCCTATTGGCACATTCAGCATGTAGTGCTGTGGAATCATTTAAGTCCAGTATTCACTCTCCTCAATTTGCTAAATTTTCGTCTCCACTAACTCCTGAAAAAAATATCTGGCTCTTTCCCTGCTAAATGCTCCACTTTGTTCACTAGCTAGTCTCTGCTGTTTGGTGCAGAGAAGGCACCAAAGTGGGTTAATCAGAGCTTTTTCTATGAAAACAACTGCCGGCTTCTAAGACTGACCAAAAAGTAAGTATTAGGGGTGTAAATAGTTAATCGACTATCGATTAATTGTCGTTAAGAATTTACTCAATTAAATTAAATTAATTGTCGGCTAACTGAACATTGCAATCTAAGACAGTTTTCCACAGGACGTAGGCCTAATTGAACGTAACACGAGATTCTCGCGGGCGGCGAGAGACCCGACACAAACTTGAGGCGGTCAAAACGGAGCGGAGTGTGGGAGCTTTTCAAATGAATTAATGATGACAAAGACGCCCAATGTAAACTCTGCGGTACTACGTTTAAGTTCAGCAGCTCTACGAGTCCGCTAAGATACCACCTTCATAACTTGCATGCAGCCATGTTGCAGGGAGGAAATCTGTCTCACAAACCCTACAATCGCTGCTGTGGTGGGAAGGCCGAATCTGTGACCACAGGAAAGCCGGAGGGCATTACTCAGAGGATTTGCCGGCATGATCGAAAAAGATATGATGCCAATTAGCACCACTGACGGTGAGGGATTTCGGGAGTTATTACACTACATGGAGCCAGGATATAATACCCTCTCGAGCGACCATTACTACCCACTTGGAAGCACGCTACAAAAATAAGAAGGGCGCGCTAAAAACACAGTTAGCCAGCGGTAATGTGGCGTCTGACGATGATTGTTGCACGGCACTGACTACAGAGAGCTACATAACAATCACTTGCCACTACATTGGAAACGACTGGCAGGTAAGGTCAGCAGTGCTTCTCACGTTAGAGAGACCTACAGCTGATAATTTTGCTGACAAACTCAACCAGGCTGTGCATAATTTATTTTGTTAAACTACATAAATGCCATTATCTGTACCGTATCCCAACTGGTACAATAAAACATCAACTGAGCAATATAACATGCATTGTATTCAGTATATAAGCAATTTTTTGCTTTTTATGTTAAAGACACTATTGATACCGTCAGAAATTTACATTCTCAGGAAAAAAGCCGCGTATCAGTTAATCGTTAATCGATCGATAAAGTCAGTCAACTAATGATTAAGGAATTAATCGATAATTTGCATCCCTAGTAAGTATATTACTAAGTAAAGATATTGCAAAGTCACTATAAGCGACACCTTTCACATTACACATAGTCATAACATCCATTGCCAATGTAAAAACACTGATTAGTGCAACTTTTTAAAAACTGAGAAGAAAGAATATAATGTTTACATGAAATGCATGATAACAAGTGGGATGGGTATTTGTTTTGTAGGCGTCCAAATCTGACACCGGGTATCCGAGGCAAAAAGCTTTGAACAGCATATCCACCAATTCCAGCAGATTACACTAGAAAAAAAGAGGAACGGGTTCCTTTTCACCAAGTTATTACATTTTTGATTTGGATTGATTCCGTTAAGCCCAGTGAATGTTGACTTGTACTCGACTATTATCGTCATATTGAAAGTTATGTTAACCAGCTTTGACATTTTTTGTAATACTTACTGCTGGTGTTTGGTGCACCACTAATATAATATAAAACAATGCAATGTCTAAACACTGCTGTCCAACCCTGCAACAGGATGAATTGGGGAGAGTGCTATAATTAATAATGATGTACAAGGGTAACTTTGGTTTGACAAGTAGGGGGGACACAAAACAGGGGGTCTGGGGGTTTAGGGACTATGGTGATACAAAATCCAGGAAAAAATTAAGTTGATCCTAATGATAAAATCTTCCAGAAAGAATAGTACAAAACTACTTTCTTTATTGTTTAAAATAGGGGCAGATTACTGAGACGAAAATATAAATATATAAATATTATATATTATATATTATATATATAAATGAATATGAAAGTGGGGTGGGGACACAAACAGGATTTTGAAAAGGGGGGGGGGGGCATGTCCCCAGCCGAAATTACACCCTAGATGATATATGATGATGGAACAGTCTCTGTAACATTCCCCCTATGATGAAATTGGATATTACCAGTAGCTGCTGGTGGAAACAGGAGTCCGGCAGCCAAACAGAAGCATGTGATGAACTGTGTCCATACTGGCATGAGGTATAAAGTCCACTGAGGAAGAAAAACAATGTTGTTAAAATATTTAATATTTAATGAAATGCCTAAGTTACTCAACACTGTTTGGGTATGAAGACTCAATTCTCTCTGACCTGTCTCAACTTGATTTGCTGTCTGAGCTAATTCAGACAAAAGTTTTGGGTTGCATCATGTGGCCCTTGGATCAAGGACAACAAAGTTCATAGGGGACTAAACACATTTTGCAGGCCTTCAGTGTGCGAAAGACTAACATTCAGACACCACAGGGTCATCATCAGAGTCAGCCTGGAGAAAATAAAAAATAAATACGCCTACATCCCTAAAACATTTTTAATGAAATGTAAAATAAAATCCATATTGTGAATTTAATCACACTGATTTTTAAATGTGTCCTGCCAAAACCTTCAATGAGTTTGATCATATTTGATTTACAAAAACATCTGAATACAACAGAGGAATCATTAATTGTTGGTGCTACTTCTATTACAACTGTCTATTACTACTGCTTTACTTTGGCATCTTATCCAGCAGTGTACAGCTGAACTACATTATCTCTTAGAAAAGTACCATCTAGTCTGTGTAGTTACCAATTACTTTTGCGTTTAGAATAGGGCTAGATACTTTTTGTTGTCTATCAATATTTTAAAGAGGATATACTCACCAATATATGCATCTCGACTAGTGGGCACAGGAAATGTTGTGCACAGGTAAGTGTCTGACTGAAACATTAAAGAACATAATGATAATATTAATTACTGAATAATAGAATCTAGTCATCAATTGCTGAAATGTTAAGCAGATTTTATGATGCATTAATTTTAGACTGATTTTGATTTAATTTGAAAATGTTGATTAATGATAATTTATTTTATTAATCTTATTGTCAACTAATTTGCTGCATTTTTTTTATTAGTAAATGAACGGTTTGTCTACAAAAAAGTAAGAAAAAGAAAAAAGTGAGAAATGTCCATCACAGTCTAAGGTGACATATTAAAAAATTAAGTTTACTTTCACAGAAGAAAACCAGTTGCAAATTAACTTCCTATAGATTTACTAGTTGATTAATTAATTGATTAATGGTTTCAGCTCTAATTATTAAAATTTTGAAGTCAAAGAACTAGTATGTTTCAGAGAAACTGACTTACCACAGTTGGGACAACACCAGGCATCCGAATTTCCACAGAGAAGTTGTGAGAGTTTAAGACCTGCTGCTTGGTCCTGGACACACATTCACTGGGATCTGACAAGACATTTTCCTGAGACCTTAAAGAAGAACAAAGGAACAATGTGATTTACTACTAGCTACACTTTACCACAACAACCCATATGCACAAAAATACACTTAAATTCATGTCTAGTAAGCCCTTCTTCACTTGCAGAATGTGGGTCGATGACAGCCCCCAGGCAGTAACAGCATACAGAGCTTTCTTAAGCTGTGCTCAATCTGTCATTAGTGCCATCAGTCATTTCAATGAGCACGGAGGGTTGACGCCAAGGTTATAATAGTTTTTATTTTATTTTTTTAAAGATTATTTTTGGGCTTTTCCACCTTTATTTTGAGAAGACAGCTAGGTTAGAAAGGGGAGAGAGGGGGGGTAGAAGTTTCAGTTTTTGAACGTCTCAGACTTATGTAGCTACATATACATACAACATACACGGTTGGAGAATAGCCAAGATGTTTAATGTTTAATCTTAAGAGGGGTTTAGCTACAGACCTCCACTGTAGAGTCACTTTGGGTGCAGGCTCCACTGTCAATACACCTCCACTGTCAGGCCAGTCAGGACAGGAAATAAGTTCTTTAAACTTTTGTTTTTACCCCGCCCCCTAAGGTCCTAATGTTAACTAGCAGCACGACAAGCGCAACCTGATGCCACTTGATGAAAAGTGGGTGACTGAAATGCTTTATTCCAAAATGTCTAAATGCATGATACTTGCATTTGCTACCTCTGGTCACGTGACCTAATGGCAGACCAGTTGGGCGAAAAGTGAGCCCTGTATAGTGTACTTCTATATTTATCCTTTTAAAGATACTAACCATTTCTTTTTTGTCTTAGAGCTAACCAAGCGTGGGTCACCTCTACTTGTATGCTGTTCCGTATTAGCTAAGTAGAGCATATTTATGAATTGTGTCTCTGTTTTAACATTTACTAATGAATTGTCCTGTTTTTCTTTTCTTTCATCATGTTTTACTTTGTTTTATATAGCAAATGTCGCCGGCAGATATTTGTAAAATCTTGGCAGAGCTAGAAAGTCTGAAGTAAATTCACCGCTATACCGTTTCGAGAGTCGCGTCGAAGGTTTCGAGGTGGCCAAGAAGGAAAAACGGGACAATCCTGCGGCTAGCAGAAGAGAGGTTGACATGCTCTGGGGAAAAAAATTATGATTTTGAAAATAGATCCCGACGCAATAATGTCCGTTTTGTGGGCATCCCCGATGGTTAGGAAGTAGGGCTGAACGATTATCGCATTTGCAATAATATCGCGATATGTTAAAATGCAAATTCCTAATCACAAAGGCTGCAATTTGGTCATGTGACTCGCGAGAACAAAGCAGACTGCACTCCGCAGAAAAAGCATCAACTTGGCACGCTAACGCTACGAGCTGGCCAACGGCTGAGCCACTGACGCTCACTCCCATTGAGAAAGTGGTCATAGATAAATTCCTACGCGCTCTGCCGTTTGAAGCTAAAAAGTTAGCAAACAAAGCTAACCCTCAGAGCGCAGATCAGCTAGTGGAATTAGGAGAAGCAAGTCAGGAGGAAGGGGGGGCAAGTCTGAACGACAGGTTTCCGATGGACCCGGAGGTGGAGCCAGAGCCTGCCTCTCTGGCAGGCCGGTTCAGCACGGCCCAATTGGAAGACCCCAACCTGGCCCATGCACTCCAGCAGGTTACTGTGGTGGACGGCAAACCCACGGAGAGGTAAGTCATATCACCTATCCCCATTTTGCAATAAAGAAGAAATTATTGCATCAGGTTGTGAAGAAAAATTATGAATGTGTGGAGTTGATATTGGTGCCCCGTCCCTTTGTACAACATGTCTTGCAGTTGGCACACTCCCACCTTCTTGGTGCTCATCTAGGGGTAGAGAAGACCCTAGACCGGATCAAAGGCCAATTCTACTGGCCAGGGGTGGAGGATTACTGCCGCAGTTGCCCGGAGTGTCAGATGGTGGCGCCAAAGCCACATTTTCGCAGTCCCTTGGTTCCCCTGCCTATCATTTCAGTCCCTTTCAGCAGGATCGCCATGGACCTGGTGGGACCTTTACCCAAGAGCAACCGAGGACACCAATATATCCTGGTGA